>NW_028114296.1:0-13250 GCF_964289735.1 Phaethon aethereus | reverse complement strand
ATGGAGGCCACAGGGGACATGAGGGACAGGGGCTGGGGATGGGAGGACAGGATGGGGACACAGGGACAGGGGACACAGCATGGGGACACAGGGGACGTGGGGGTCAGGATGGGGACGGGGTGACACAGGGGACATGGGCGGGGCGCTGGGGACACCCCATGTCCCCATGTCCCCATCTCCGAACGTCCCCTGTCCCCAGCCACGCCGGCGCCCAGCGAGCGCGGGGACGGGCCGGGGCCACCCCCGGACAGGGATGACGGTGACACCAGGGACGAGAAGGAGCCCAAAGGGCCCGAGAAGATGGAGACGGAGGTGGGTGACAGGGCTGTCCCCAACCGTGTCCTCCGTGTCCCTGTCCCCGTCCTTGTCCCCAATCATGTTCTCCCTGTCCCCAGTCGTGTTCTCCTTGTCCCCAACTCTGTCCCCCTCCTCGTCACCAATCACCTGCTCTCTGTCCCCAGTCATGTCCTCGATGTCCCCGTCCTGTCCCCAGGTGTGTCCTCCCTGTCCCCAACCCCGTCCCCAATCGTGTCCTCCCTGTCCACATCCCTGTCCCCAGGCGTGTCCTCCCTATCCCTGTCCCCTGTCCCCAGCCCTGTCCCTGTCCCCAGTTGTCCTCCCTGTCCCCACTGTCCCTATCCCCAGTCATGTCCTCCCTGTCCCCTGTCTCTGTCCCCAGCCCTGTCCCTGTCCCCACTGTCCCCATCCCCAGCCGTGTCCTCCCTGTCTCTGTCCCCAGCCTTGTCCCTGTCCCCACTGTCCCCATCCCCAGTCGTGTCCTCCCTGTCCCCTGTCTCTGTCCCCAGCCCTGTCCCCACTGTCCCCGTCTCCAGTCATGTCCTCCCTGTCCCCAGTCACCTTCTCCTTGGCCCCAGCGCTGTTGTCACCCTCCTGTCCCTGTCCCTGTCCCCCTCTGTCCTCTTCCCCCGCCCTGACCCTCTGTCCCATCCTGTCCCCGATCCTGCCGCCCCCGCCGTTGTCCCCCTCTCCCCCCCCGTCACTCTGGGGGTGACGCCACCCCCCCGTCCCCGCAGCCTCCTGTCCCCGAGGTGCCACCGTCCCCGGGCGACGGCAGCGAGGCCGAAGGGCCGCGGAAGGGGGAGGAGGAGGAGGGACCCGGCCAGCGGGAGCCCGAGGCCGAAGGGCCCCCGGCCCGCGAGGAGCGAGCGGGTGAGCCCCCCAAGTCCCCCCGGGGCGTCCCCGGGCGTCGGGGTGCCCCCCCCGGGCGTCGGGGCGCCCCCCAAGTCCCCCCGGGGGGGTCCGAGCAGCCCTGTGCCCCCCTGCAGGCGCCGAGGCCGAGAAGGGCCCCGGGGGAGAGAAGGGCGACGAGAAACCCCCCGAGGAGGAGCCCAAGGAGCGGCCGGGGGACCCCGACCCCAAACGAGGTACCCGGGGGCGGGGCTTGACTGCGGGGGTGGGGCTTAGCCCACCCAGGGCTGCGGCCGAGCCGAAGGGGGCGGAGCTTAACCGAAGGGCTGTGCCGGGAGCGTTCGTCTCTTAATCTTGTCGCGTTCACTCTGAAGCCTACTGATGGCTGATGGCTGCGAATGTTGCCTTTCTTACCGGGGGGAGGCTGGGGGCGGCGTGGGGGGACCGGAGGGGGCGTCGCGACGCGGCGCTGACCCCCCTGCGTCCCCACCGCGCCCCCGCGCAGAGGAGGCGAAGGCTGAGAAGGAACCCAAGCTGGAGGTGCGTGCCAACGGCCGGCGGGAGGATAAGGCCGAGAAGCCGCGCTTCATGTTCAACATCGCCGACGGCGGCTTCACGGGTGAGTGGGTGACGGCGGGGGACGGCGAGGGCCGGGGCGCGCCGGCGACCCCGCTGACGCGGCGACTCCGCTGACGCGGCGCTCCCCGCTGCGCAGAGCTGCACACGCTGTGGCAGAACGAGGAGCGCGCCGCCATCTCCTCGGGGAAGCTCAATGAGATCTGGCACCGGCGCCACGACTACTGGCTGCTGGCCGGCATCGTCCTGTATCCTTCCGGCACGCCGGGGTCCCCCCGCGGCACGCCCGTGTCCCCTTGCAGCAAACCAGGGTCCCCCCGCGGCACGCTGCGGTCCCCCCATGGCACACCCGCATTCCCTGTGGCACGCCCGTGTCCCCTCACGGCACGCCGGGGTCCCCCCGTGGCACACCCACGTCCCCCCGTGGCACACCCGCATTCCCCGCGGCACGCCCGTGTCCCCTTGCAGCAAACCAGGGTCCCCCCGCGGCACGCTGCGGTCCCCCCATGGCACACCCGCATTCCCTGTGGCACGCCCATGTCCCCTCACGGCACGCCGGGGTCCCCCCGTGGCACACCCACGTCCCCCCGTGGCACACCCGCATACCCTGTGGCACGCCAGGGTCCCCCCGCGGCACGCCCGTGTCCCCTCACGGCACGCCAGGGTCCCCCCGTGGCACACCCGCGTCCCCCCGTGGCACACCCGCGTCCCCCGTGGCACACCCGTGTCCCCTTGCGGTACGCCGGGGTCCCCCGCGGCACGCCGGGGTCCCCCCGCCCTGGGCACTGGTGGCAGTGTCAGCACCCAAGAGGGTGACGCAGGGGCGGGTGACCCGGCGGCGGTGGCGATGTTGGGGTCGGTGGTGACGGTGACACGGGGGACAGTCCTCAGGGGGAGGTGACAGAGGAGGAGGTGGTGTTGGGGACAGGGTGACGCGGTGACACAGTGGCGGCTGTCCTTAGGGTGCAGCCACAACTCTGTTGTGCTGCTGGCGGTGACCTGGGTGGGGGTGAGGGTGACCTTGGTGATCCGGTGACGGTGACACAGTGACATGGTGACAGTCCTTAGCGCACGGCTCCGTGCGCTGCACAGGGGGGACGAGGGGGAAGCAGGGGACAGGGTGATGCCGCGAGGGTGACGTGGTGACGATGATCATGCGACAGTGACACAGCGGTGGTGATGCAGTGACATGGTGACGGTCCTTAGGGTGGGGGGGAGGAGAGGGTCGTGGGGGACAGGGTGACACAGTGATAGTGAGGCGGTGATGGTTGCATGCTGACGTGGTGCTGGTGACGCAGCGATGGTGACACGGCGATTCGGTGACAGTCCTAAACGTGCTGGATGGGGGCATGACATGGAGGGACAAGAGGGAGACGTTGGGGACCGGGTGACGCGGTGACGGTGATGCGGTGACGGCGATGCCGTAGTGTGGTGATGGTGACATTGTGGTGGTGACACTGTGACACAGTGACAGTCCTTAGGATCCACCGCGCACTGGATGGGGGACGATGGTGAGCGGGGATGAGAGGGACGTTGGGGACAGGGTGACGTGGCGGCGGTGATGTGGTGACGCAGTGATGGTGACATAGTGATGGTGACATGGTGACAGCCACAGCTCTACAGGCTGGTCAAGGGATGATTTGGGGGGATGAGAGGGACATTGGGGACACGGTGACGTGGTAACGGTGATGCGGTGACATGGAGATGGTGATGTTGTGGCGACGCGGTGATGACGCAGTGACAGTGACATGATGGCGACGGTGCTGCGGTGACAGTCCTTAACGCGTGCCCATGTCTCTGTGTGATGGCCGGGTGATGACCTGGGGGATGTTGGGGACGAGGTGACGCGGTGACGGTGACGCGGTGATGTGGCGACGGCGATGTGGCGGTGGCGACGAGGCACGAGCCTTAGCGCAAGGCCAGGGCTCCGCGCGCCGGATTGTTGGGGACGAGGGGGACGTTGGGGACAGGGCGACGGGGTGGTGGCGATGCGGTGACGCGGTGACCCAGTGACGGTGATGTGGTGGCGACGCGGTGATGACACTGTTGTCCCAAATACGGGTGACGGCGACGGTGCTGCGGTGACAGTCCTTAACGCGCGCCCACGTCTCTGTGCGATGGCCGGGTGATGACCTGGGGGACGTTGGGGACGAGGTGACGCGGTGACGGTGACGCGGCGACGTGGCGACGGCGACGAGGCGGGAGCCCTTAGCGCGCGCGGCCACGGCTCCGCGCGCTGGATTGTTGGGGACGAGGGGGACGCTGGGGACAGGGCGACGGGGTGACACGGTGACGCGGTGAGACGGTGACAGTCCTTAGCGCGCAGCCACGGCTACGCGCGCTGGACGGACATCCAGAACGACGGCGCCTTCGGGGTCATCAACGAACCCTTCAAGGGCGAAGCCTCCAAGGGGAACTTCCTGGAGATGAAGAACAAGTTCCTCGCGCGCCGCTTCAAGGTGAGCGCGCGGCGGGTCGCGCTCGCGGCGCGCTCGCGGCGGGGCGGCGCTGGTGCGAGGGCCGCGCGTGGGGGGGAGGGGAGGGCGGCTGGGTGCTCTGTGGGCATTGCTGGGGCGTGAGGTCATGGTGTGAGGTCAGAGGCGGGTGCCTGGGTGCTCTATGGGCCTTGTTGGGGTGTGAGGTCACAGTGTGAGGTCAGCATTGGGTGTTTAGGCACCTGGGTCCTTCCTTGGCCTTGTTGGGGTGTGACATCACAGTGTGAGGTCAGCATTGGGTGTCTGGACACCTGGGTCCTTTCTGGGCCTTGTTGGGGTGTGAGGTCAGAGTGTGAGGTCAGCATTGAGTGTCTGGACACCTGGGTCCTTCCTTGGCCTTGTTGGGGTATGACATCACGATGTGAGGTCAGCGTTGGGTGCTCAGACACGTGGGGTCTTCTCTGGGCCTTGTTGGGGTGTGAGGTCAGAGTTGGACGCTCGGACAGCTGGATCCTCTCTGGGCATCGCTGCGGTGTGAGGTCAGCGCATGAGGTCAGCACGTGAGGTCAGCGTTGGTTACCTGGGTGCTCTCCAGGCTTTATTGGGGCGTGAGGTCGGCACGTGAGGTCAGCGTTGGGCGCCCGGGTGCTCTCTGGGCATGGCTGCGCCGTGAGGTCAGCGCGTGAGGTCAGCGTTGGGCGCCCGGGTGCTGTCTGGGCTTTGTTGGGGTGTGAGGTCAGTGTTGGGCGCCCGGGTCTCTCTGGGCTTTGTTGGGGGTGTGAGGTCAGTGCGTGAGGTCAGCATTGGGCGCCTGGGTGCTGTCTGGGGCTTTGTTGGGGCGTGAGGTCAGCACATGAGGTCAGCATTGGGCGCCCGGGTGCTCTCTGGGCATGGCTGCGCCGTGAGGTCAGCACGTGAGGTCAGCATTGCGCACCCGGGTGCTCTCTGGGCATGGCTGCGCCGTGAGGTCAGTGCGTGAGGTCAGCATTGGGCGCCTGGGTGCTGTCTGGGCTTTGTTGGGGCGTGAGGTCAGCACATGAGGTCAGCATTGGGCGCCCAGGTGCTCTCTGGGCATGGCTGCGCCGTGAGGTCAGCACGTGAGGTCAGCGTTGCGCACCCGGGTGCTCTCTGGGCATTGCCGTGCCGTGAGGTCAGTGCGTGAGGTCAGCGTTGGGCTCCCGGGTGCTGTCTGGGCTTTGTTGGGGTGTGAGGTCAGCGTTGGGCGCCCGGGTGCTCTCCGGGCTTTGTTGGGGCGTGAGGTCAGCGCGTGAGGTCAGCGTTGGGCGCCCGGGTGCTCTCTGGGCATGGCTGCGCCGTGAGGTCAGCATTGGGCACCCAGGTACTCTCCGGGCTTTGTTGGGGCGTGAGGTCAGCGCGTGAGGTCAGCGTTGGGCGGCCGGACACCCGGGTCCCCTCCGCCCACCCCTCTCCTCTCCCGCCTCCCGCAGCTGCTGGAGCAGGCGCTGGTGATCGAGGAGCAGCTGCGCCGCGCCCGCCTACCTGAACATGACGCAGGACCCCAGCCACCCCGCCATGGCGCTCAACACCCGCTTCGCCGAGGTCGAGTGCCTGGCCGAGAGCCACCAGCACTTGTCCAAGGAGTCGCTGGCGGGCAACAAGCCCGCGAACGCCGTCCTGCACAAGGGTAGAGGCGGGTGGGCCGGCGCGCCCGGCGCGGACGCCCCGTGTAGCGCCTCGCACCTCTGTACCGCGCTCTCAATCATTAAAGTGGGGTTCTCCTCCCAACCGGCTCCCGGTGTATCCTTGCTCTGCGTGTGCTTTCTGGCGGCCGGAGGGGGAAGGGGTGCTGGGGGGAGTCGGCGGGCCCCCTGGAAGGTCCCCGAGGATTTTCGGGGGTGTGAGTAAACCCGGAGTAAGCTCGGAGTAAGCTCGGAGTAAGCTCGGAGTAAGGCGGGGTGTGGCTCTAGGGCGGCCGAGGGGCTTTGGGGCGCACGAGGAGCAGGCGGGTGCCTCTGTCGCTTTGCGCTAAGCCGTGTCTGCTGCGTATCTGTAGCGTAAGTCTGGAGTATGTCGCTGGTATGTCCCGTTGTACTTCTGGAGTACGTCATGCATTTACCCGGAGTTGTCTGTGGGTAGAGGAGGAGTATGTTCCGAGTATCCCGGTGGCCAGAGTGTCCCTGGTGCATGCAATGAGTAAGCCTAAAGTAACGCTGACGTATGGACGGGGGTGTCCCCGCTTGCGTGTCAGGGCTTTGCCCGGAGTATCCCGGAGGGCTTCGGGCTTCTGTGTATGCCCGGAGTATCCCTGGTGTAGTTGATGAGTAAGGCTGGAGTACTCCGGAGGAGCATGCTGAGGAAGCCCGGAGTATCCCTGGTGTAGTTGATGAGTAAGGCTGGAGTACTCCAGGGGAGCGTGCTGAGGAAGCCCGGAGTATCCCTGGTGTAGTTGATGAGTAAGGCTGGAGTACTCCGAGGGAGCGTGCTGAGGAAGCCCGGAGTATCCCTGGTGTAGTTGATGAGTAAGGCTGGAGTACTCCGAGGGAGCGTGCTGAGGAAGCCCAGAGTAGCTCTGGTGTCTCGACTGTCTCTGCCAGCAGTATCCCTGGAGGAAGCGATGAGTATCATTGGAGTAGGCTCTGTGCGGAGAATCTCTGGGGTATCTGACGAGTATTCCCTGAGTAAGAGGCCGTTAGCCGTGTGCCCGGGGGGGCCCGGCGCTGTGTGACGAGTATCCCCAGAGTATCGGTGATGTAGCTGTGGACTCTTCCATGAGCCTCTGAGCTCTGAGTGATGAGGATGCCCAGAGTATCTCTGGTGTGGCTGTAGCGTGGGTCCAGAGTAACTCTGGTGT
Organism: Phaethon aethereus; assembly: GCF_964289735.1. Lineage (NCBI taxonomy): Eukaryota > Metazoa > Chordata > Aves > Phaethontiformes > Phaethontidae > Phaethon > Phaethon aethereus. The sequence goes on along the minus strand of NW_028114296.1, from coordinate 6,278 downwards.
ACCCCAGGAGTACACCTGGAGTAGCGTTGTTGTGTCTGAGGAGGGTATCCGGAGAACCTCTGGAGTGCTTCCAGAGGGGATCCAGGGTGCATGAGGAGCACACTCGGAGTATCCCTGGTGTATCTCCCGGGTGTGCCCAGACGGAGGAGTATACCTGGAGTATCTCAGGTGTCACTAAGCGTTTTACCTGGAACGGCGCCGGTGTGGCTAGAGAGTGTACCTGGAGTATCTAAGGAGCGCGGCTGGAGTATGTCGGGTGTAGCTACGCGTAGGCCCTCAGGCGGTACGCCCGGAGTATCTCTGGCGTCTCGAACCGCATACCCAGAGCGTAAGGAGTAAACCCGAAGTATCTCTGAGGTGGCTAGAGCTGGAGGTAGCAGGACAGTTGGAGGCTCTGAGTATTCCCGGAGTTGTGGCAGGAGTACTCCCCGAGTACTCCGGGTGTACTCAGGGCTCGTACCCAGAGCCCCTCTGAGTCCCCCCCGAGCGTGCCCCGAGTATCCCTTGAGTAGCGCTCAGGCTTCCCCCCCCATGTGAGTATCCCCCTTTGAGTAACCCCGAGTAGCCTCTGAGTATCCTATGAGTAACCCCAAGCAACCTCTGAGCAACCTCTGAGTATCATATGCATAACCAATGAGTAACCTACGGGTATCCTATGAGTAATCTATGAGTAACGTATGAGCAACGTACGCATATCATATGTGTAGCCTATGGCTAGCCTATGAGCAATGTATGAGCAAGCTATGAGTAAGCTATGAATAACCTACGAGTAAGCTATGAGTATCCTATGAGTAAGCTATGAGTAATCTATAAGCATCCTACGAGCTACGCGTAGCCTAAGAGTAACCTATAAGTATCCTATGAGCAATGTATAAGAGGCGAGTAAGCTGTGAGTAAGCTATGAGTATCCTGCGAGTAACCTATGAGTAAGCTACGAGTAACCTATGAGCAATGTATGCGTAACATAGCTACGAGTAAGCCGCGCGTAGGCGCGGGGCGGCCCCCGGCGCTGACGGGGCGCCCCCCGCCGCTCTCTCTCCCCGGCTCCAGTGCTGAACCAGCTGGAGGAGCTGCTGAGCGACATGAAGGCGGACGTCACCCGCCTGCCCGCCACCCTGTCCCGCATCCCCCCCATCGCCGCCCGCCTCCAGATGTCGGAGCGCAGCATCCTCAGCCGCCTGGCCAGCAAGGGCGCCGAGAGCCACCCCCCGCCCGTAAGTCACCCGCCCCGTCCCCCGGGCGCCCCCCCCCCCCCGCCCCGGGCACGGCCTGTTCCCGGGGTCGTCGTCCCTCACCACGGGGTCACCGTCCTTCACCCCGGGGTCATCGTCCCTCGCCCCGGGGTCATTGTCCCTCGCCCTGGGGTCATTGTCCCTCGCCCTGGGGTCACTGTCCCTCGCCCTGGGGTCACTGTCCCTCACCACGGGGTCACCGTCCCTCGCCCCGGGGTCATCGTTCCTCACCCCGGGGTCATCGTCCTTCACCCCGGGGTCATCGTCCCTCGCCCCGGGGTCATCGTTCCTCACCCCGGGGTCATCGTCCTTCACCCCGGGGTCATCATCCCTCGCCCCGGGGTCATCGTTCCTCACCCCGGGGTCATTGTCCTTCACCCCGGGGTCATCGTCCTTCACCCTGGGGTCATCATCCCTCGCCCCGGGGTCATCGTTCCTCACCCCGGGGTCATTGTCCTTCACCCCGGGGTCACCGTCCCTCGCCCCGGGGTCATCGTCCCTCGCCCCGGGGTCATCGTCCTTCACCCTGGGGTCATCGTCCCTCGCCCCGGGATCATTGTCCCTCACTCGGGGACATCGTCCCTCACCACGGGGTCACCGTCCTTCACCCCGGCGTCATCGTTCCTCACCCCGGGGTCATTGTCCCTCGTCCTGGGGTCATTGTCCCTCACCCCGGGGTCATTGTCCCTCGCCTGGGGGTCATCGTCCCTCACCACAGGGTCATTGACCCTCACTCGGGGACATCGTCCCTCACCACGGGGTCACCGTCCTTCACCCCGGGGTCATCGTTCCTCACCCTGGGGTCATTGTCCCTCGCCCCGGGGTCATCGTCCCTCGCCCCGGGGTCATTGTCCCTCGCCACGGGGTCACCGTCCGTCACCCTGGCGTCATCGTTCCTCACCCCGGGGTCATCATTCCTCACCACAGGGTCATTGTCCCTCGCCCCGGGGTCATTGTCCTTCACCCCGGGGTCATCGTCCCTCACCACGGGGTCACCGTCCTTCACCCCGGGGTCATCGTCCCTCGCCCTGGGGTCATCGTTCCTCACCCGGGGTCATCGTCCCTCGCCCCGGGGTCATCGTCCTTCACCCCGGGGTCATCGTCCCTCGCCCCGGGGTCATTGACCCTCACTCGGGGACATTGTCCCTCACCACGGGGTCACCGTCCTTCGCCCCGGGGTCATCGTTCCTCACCCCGGGGTCATCGTCCCTCACCCCGGGGTCATTGACCCTCACTCGGGGACATCGTCCCTCACCACGGGGTCACCATCCTTCGCCCCGGGGTCATCGTTCCTCGCCCCGGGGTCATTGTCCCTCGTCCTGGGGTCACTGTCCCTCGCCCTGGGGTCATCGTTCCTCACCACGGGGTCACCGTCCTTCACCCCGGCGTCATCGTTCCTCACCCCGGGGTCATTGTCCCTCGTCCTGGGGTCATTGTCCCTCACCCCGGGGTCATTGTCCCTCGCCTGGGGGTCATCGTCCCTCACCACGGGGTCATTGACCCTCACTCGGGGACATCGTCCCTCACCACGGGGTCACCGTCCTTCACCCCGGCGTCATCGTTCCTCACCCCGGGGTCATCGTCCCTCGCCCCAGGGTCATTGACCCTCACCCCGGGGACATCGTCCCTCGCCCCAGGGACATCCCATCCTGGGGCCAGCCCTCATGCTGGGGATGTTTCCTATCTTGGGGACGCCCCTTTTTGGGGACAACTCTGTTTTTGGGGGACATGTCCCCAACTTGGGGACATCCCTAACCTTGGGGACATCCTTTTTTTGGGGACATCCTTTTTTTGGGGACACCCCCCAGCCTGGGGCCATCCCTCGCTTTGGGGACATTTCCTATCTTGGGGACGTCCATTTTGGGGACATCATTTTTTTGGGGGACATGCCCCCACCTTGGGGACAACCCTTCCTTGGGGACATCCTTTTTTTGGGGACATCCTTTCCCTGGGGACATCCCATCTTGGGGACCTCCCTTACTTTGGGGACCGCTCCTATTTTGGGGGTGACCCTTGTATGGGGACATCCTTTTTGGGGGACATCCTTTTTGGGGGACATCACTTTTGGGGATGTCCTTTTCTTGGGGACATCCCATCCTGGGGACGTTTCCTATCTTGGGGACATCCTTTTTTGGGGGACACGCCCCCAACTTGGGGCCACCCCTCACCTTAAGGACATCCCACCTTGGGGACACCCCTCTCTGGGGACACTCCTTTTTGGGGACACCTCTCCCGTTGGGGACAGCCCCCCCAATTTGGGGTCACGCTGCCTTGGGGACGCTCTTTACCCCGGGGACCCCCACCTTGGTGGCACCGGGGCGGGGGGAGGTGACAGCGGTGTCCCCCCCCTCCCCAGAGCTTCCCGCCGGGGCCCTATGCCACCCCCCAGAGCTACGGGGGCACCTTTGGGACCCCCCCGGCCGGAGCCCTCCCCCCTGGTGGGGCCAACTACAGCCAGATGCCGCCCGGCTCTTTCATCACCGGTGAGCACCCGCACGCGCACCCATGGGTGGGGGGCACCCGGGCCCATGGGTGGGGGTCTGGGGCATCTGGGCCCGTGGGTGGGGGGTGCCTGGACCCATGGGTGGGGGCCTGGGGCATCTGGGCCCATGGGTGGGGGTCTGGGGCATCTGGGCCCGTGGGTGGGGGGTGCCTGGACCCATGGGTGGGGGCCTGGGGCGCCTGGGCCCATGGGTGGGGGTCTGGGGCATCTGGGCCCGTGGGTGGGGGGTGCCTGGACCCATGGGTGGGGGCCTGGAGCATCTGGGCCCATGGGTGGGGGGCACCTGGACCCATGGGTGGGGGTCTGGGGCATCTGGGCCTGTGGGTGGGGGGCACCTGGACCCATGGCTGGGGGTCTGGGGCATCTGGGCCCATGGGTGGGGGGCGCCTGGACCCATGGGTGGGGGCCTGGGGCATCTGGGCCTGTGGGTGGGGGGTGCCTGGACCCATGGGTGGGGGCCTGGGGCATCTGGGCCCATGGGTGGGGGTCTGGGGCATCTGGGCCTGTGGGTGGGGGGCGCCTGGACCCATGGGTGGGGGCCTGGAGCATCTGGGCCCATGGGTGGGGGGCACCTGGACCCATGGGTGGGGGTCTGGGGCATCTGGGCCTGTGGGTGGGGGGCACCTGGACCCATGGCTGGGGGTCTGGGGCACCTGGGCCCATGGGTGGGGGGCGCCTGGACCCATGGGTGGGGGCCTGGGGCATCTGGGCCTGTGGGTGGGGGGTGCCTGGACCCATGGGTGGGGGCCTGGGGCATCTGGGCCCATGGGTGGGGGTCTGGGGCATCTGGACCTGTGGGTGGGGGGCGCCTGGACCCATGGGTGGGGGGCACCCGAGTGCCTGTACCCATGGAGGGGGGGGAGGGGGGGATCCCCGACACCTGGGTCCCCGGGTGGGTGTCGGTGGGGGAGGGGGTGCCTGGCCCCCTCCCCCCCAGCGGCCGCCGGGGCGCTGCCCCTCCCCCGCAGCCGCCGCCAACGGGCCCCCGGTGCTGGTGAAACGGGAGCGCGAGGCCGAGGGGCCGGAGAAGAAGGAGCCGCGCGGGGGCGAGGTCATCTGCATCGACGACTGAGGGGGGGGCCCCCACCCCCCCGGCCCCCCCCCCCCCCCCGAGGCGGCGCGGGGGAGGGGGGGGGGCGCCCACGCTGCCAGAAATGCCTCGTTTCACCCTAAATCTGGGGCGGGGGAGGCGTTTCGGGGGGGGGGGGGGGGAGGGGGCGTGACGAGGACCACTGCAACTATAAATATGAATATATATATATATCCCCGGGGGCGGGGGGGGCCCCAGGGTCCGGGTGGCCCCGGTGCCCCCCCCCCGGGGTCCCCAGGGCCCCCCCGCCCCCTCCCCCCCCCCCCGGGGCTCGGGCACTTGTTTAACCGCAGCAGAATAAACCCGGTTCCTTGGCTACGGCACCCGGCTCCGCTCGTCCCTCGGGCGCGGGGGCGGTCGCCCGCGTGGCCGTGGCCGCCGGCACGGTCAAGGTCGCCGGCACGGTCAAGGTCGCCGGCATCGTCACCGCGGAGACGGCCACCGGCACGGTCACCGGCGCGGTCACGGGGATGGTCGTGGGCGGCGTGCGGACGGTGATCCGCGTGGGCACGGCCACTGCCGAGGTGGTGGCTCGTGGCGCCGCGGAGACGGCCACCACTCTTGCCCCTGTGGCCACCACGGCCGCCGGCCACCCGGCCACGGCAGCCTGTTGTCAGCGTGGCCCTGGCCACCAGCGTCATCCTGGCAGGTAGTCACAGCCGTAGCGGCGGCCGCGGCCACCCGCACCGTCACGGGGACGGCCGTGACTGTGGTGACGTCACGGGGGTGACATCACAGGCTGAGCGTCGGGGGTGTTCAGCCTGTGGAGGCGCCTTCGTCGCGCCCGTCGCTGCTTAAGCCGGGCTTAAGGGCGAGGCGGGAGGAAGAGCGACGGGTTTGGGCTAAAAAGAGGGAGATTCGGACCAGGAGACCGACCCTGGCCCGGGCGGGGGGTGAGACCCTGGCCCGGGTCACCCAGAGAGGCGGGAGAGGCCCCCCCCCACCCCCCAGGGGAGTTCAAGGTCAAGTCGGTACCAGCTTCCCTGCAGGGACGGGCGGGGTCCCGCGCGGGTGGGCGTGGGGCTGGAGCGGGACCCCCCGCCGCCGGTGGCCCCACGGCAGCCGCGCGCGGGGGACGTGAATTGCGGAAACTGCCCCGCGGGGGGGGTTATTTGCCTCTTTCCCCCGATCCCACCCCCCGCGGTGGCGGCGGTGATGGCGGCAGCGATGGCGGCGGTGGTGATGGTGGCGGCAGTGATGGCGGCGGTGATGGTGGCGGTGATGGCAGCGGCAATGGTGGCGGTGATGGCGGCGGCGGCGGTGGTGGCGGCGGTGATGGTGGCGGTGATGGTGGCGGTGATGGCGACGGTGATGGTGGCGGTGATGGTGATGGCGGCGGTGATGGTGGCGGTGATGGCGGCGGTGATGGTGGCGGTGATGGTGATGGCGGCGGTGATGGTGGCGGTGATGGCGGCGGTGATGGTGGCGGTGATGGTGATGGCGGCGGTGATGG
>NW_028114297.1:0-22479 GCF_964289735.1 Phaethon aethereus | reverse complement strand
CAGGCTTTTAGTCCCTGAAGCTCAAAGCAGCAGTGTGGGTGGGAAGTATCTGAATGAACAAAGAGTAAGGGAAGGAGAATAATGGAAAGGGCCTTTGTCTAGACAGTCTGCTGAAAACATTACTTCAGAAATGGTCATTGTATCAGCACAGGTGAAAATATATGAAAGATTAGAATTATTAACTACAAAAGACATTAACCACTTGATCCAGTGTGGCCTGGCAGCAAAGGCAGCCAGCAGTGTCCTGAAGTGTATAAAGAGGAGCCTCGCCAAAAGAGTGAGGGAAGTGGTTGTCTCCCCATGCTCATTGCTTGTTAGACCACCTGTAACCAATTATATCCAGTTTTAGGGCCCCAGTTCAGGTGTACTGATCTGGCTGGGATGGGGTTACCTTCCTTCATAGCAGCCTGTGTGGTGCTATGTTTTGCATTTGTGCCTTAAACAGTGTTGATAACACACCAGTGTTCTGGCTATTGCTGAGCAGTGTTTGCACAGTGTCAAGGCCGCCTCTGCTCCCTCCCAGTGAGTGGGCTGCAGATGGGCAAGAACAGCTGACCCCAACTGACCAAAGGGATATTCTCTAACGTACGACGTTGTGCTGAGCAATAAAAGCTGGGACAGAGGAAGAAGGAACTAGAATTTTTTTGTTACAGGAATCACTTCCTAGTTCACATGCAATCCATTGCATAGCATTAGTAAAAGGCCTTAGACCTTCATGAGCGGTGAACTTCCACCTAGCTACTGATGAAGTTCTACTGAACTCTTACTTAGTCGCGTGAGGGAAGGCCCTGAAACTGGTGTAAATTAGAAAGATAAGATAGCCACATCCATCAGCAGAGGTTGCCTCATCGAGAAACGAAAAAGAACGGCCCGCTTGGAGACAGTGAAAGGATCCAATGAGGAAAAAGGAGACCCCAGACCCAAATACTCCAACTGGACTAAACCGTCTCACAAGGGGAGGGGAGCTTAGACTGTAAGGGTATAATTGTCCAGAGAGTCTCTGGTTCAGGGTCCGTCTCCAGAGGCACTCAGCTCAAGCTGTTCTTCACCACTGTACTGCTTAATAAATTCAACTGGTATACGTCATGTCAGAGATTCTGCTTCAGGAAACCTAGGGTTGAGCCTGAGGGAAGAGAAAGCACCCAAGAGAGACTCTGTGTGTGTGTGTGTGTGTGTGTGTGTGTGTGTGTGTAGAGTCGAAAGGCGCACACGTCGGCTCACTGGAGTCTCCTGCTGCAAAGGGACTCCAGACCCAGCAGTTAAAGTCTCGGGTGGTGTGTGTGCAACTCCTTGATTGGTGTGTGAATGCTCAGGCAGCGGCTTCTCCATTAACGTTTTGTCATTCAAAGAGTCTTCTGTGTGGAGACTGGCTGGGCATCATTTTTGCTTGTGGGAAGTGGTGAGTGGTTGCCTTTGCGTTGCTTGTTATTATTATTGCTTGTTGATTTTTAAAAAATCTCTTTCTTTCACCTGCTAAGCTGTCTTTATCTTGACCCACAACTTTCCGTGCTTTATTTCTTCCTGTTCTCTCTCCTGTCCCAGTGGGGAAGGGGAGGAAAGAGTGAGCGGCTGCGTGGCTGCCGGGCTATTGGCCAGAGTCAATCCACCACATCAAGGAAGACGTTGACAACTGGGAGTGACTTCAGTGGGAGGCTGCCAAGATGCGCAGGGGCTGCAGCACTTGCCTGGGGAGCAGAAACTGAGGGAAAGGGCTGCCTTCGGCCTGGGAAAGGGAAGGTCTGGGGAACCTCATAGCAGCCAGCCAGTCCCTGCAGGGAGGTTTTCAGGAAGATGGAGCCAGTCTTGTCACCGTGGTGCTTGGCAGGACGATAATAGACGATAGTCAAATGTTGAAATAAGGAATGTTGAGGCTGGAGATAGGGACAATCTTTTTCTCCATAAGGGCATCCAAACATTGAAGCAGGTTTCCCAGAGATGTTTTCCTGTCTTTGTCCTTGGACATTTTCCAGCCCCCATGTGGCAAAGCCTTGAGCAAAGTGGTCTGACTCCGTAGCCGATTCTGCTGTGAGCATGAGGTTGGACTGGAGACCTACTGAGGTCCCATTCAGGAGAGTGGAAAACTAAATGATGCTGTGGTTCCTTCCTCTCTAGGTGTGCCCTTGATGACAGTAGGGAAAGCTGTCAGGTTCCCCGTGACCATGGAAGTAAGTCAGATGCTGGCATAGTCAGATCAGCTGAAGTTGTCTTCTCCTCCTCCAGGCAGTGTTGCTCAGATGCAGGACTGCTTCACAGGTATCCCCAAACAGCCCTGGTTATTTCCTTTGCTTCACCGTTCATTCCCTTTTCATTCTTTTCCCACCTCTCAAGTCCTGCTCTTTAACCATCCTTATCCCCACCCATGCAAAAAGCCAAGGACTTTTCACTGTTTATCCAGTGGCCCTGCATTTGCTCACTTTGAACCTTCCTTTGGTGTCTCTGAGGTGGTTACTGTGGTGCTTTCTACCTCGCATTGCAACTCAACTTAACGCCAGTACTCTTTTCTTCTCTGTAGTGTCCTGCAGCTACTTAAGTTCTGATCTTGTTAGAGGCACCACGACTCAGGATGGCCGTTGGCACGCATACTTTAAAAGCTGGACTGTTGGAGGTTCAGTCCAGAGGGACCTTGGCACACCTGGGATTTGGCCAGCAGAAACCTCAAGGTTTTGAAGGAAAAGCTCAGAAACAACTCCATGCAGCAGCATGGACAGGGACCTGACTGACTAAGGGAACTGTGACAATGCCATATGAGTCAGTGGTTCTCACATTTCGAAAGGAGAGTGGAGTGTCTGGAGGAGGTCTGCCAACTTGAAGTGAAGGGCCTAAAGGATGAGCTGTGGGGAGAGTCTGAGGGAGCTGGGTGTCTGTAGCCTGCTGAAGTGGAGGCACGGGTTTACCTAGCAAGAGCCTGCACCTGCCTGGAGGGATAACGGAGCCAACCTGTTTTCTGCAGTCACCATTGATACGACAGAAGGAACAGCCACAAGCTGCCTCTTGGGAGCTTTAGGCTGAACCTCAGGAAAAATAAAATGGACTAGGAGGAGCGTTGCCATGATCTCCACCTTTGGAGCTCTTCAAGTTTCAGCGCCGCAAAGTCACGGCCAGCCTGGAGGCTGGACTAGAGACCCCCTCGCAGCAGTCTCTTTCCCAACAGGCCTGTGCCTTGCCACATGTCATATGAGAAGAGACTAAGCTGGAGGAGAGGGTCTCTACATCACAGGACAATTCAGGGTGGAAGGAGGGTCAGGAGGTCTCTAGAGTTGCACTGGCTCCAAGCAGGGCCAGCTCTGAGGTCAGACCAGCTTGCTCGCTAAATGCCAGAATCCGGAGAAAGAGTTTACACATGAACCAGGCATCTGTGCCGCCGTTACAGAAATGGAGACAAGGCCTTTGACCAGCTCCCTGAACACAGCTATTGGTACGTCATGCCCCCTGAGAACATCCATCCTCCCGGGAACATCCATCTTCTTGTCCAAAGGAGTGGGATCCTTATGCAACTATCCTGCCATATCTCCAGACCATGGGGTGCTTTACACTGTAAACAGAACTGAAGGAAAGCCTCTGACTTGGGTACGGTCAACTGAATTGCTAAAAGAGGGCAAGATGGAGGGATCTCGGAGCTTCCAGGTTCTTCCTGAAGATAGAAGGCCTCAGATATAGGAACAGAAGATAACAGTTTTGAACTAGCCTAGGCTTTAGATCATTTCACATGTGATGGCTCTGCTCCATCCTTTCAGTCATTGGCACCCAGAAACCTCATCTGCTTTTCCTTCCTCTCCTCCCAAAAGCTGATCAAGTGATGGGAAGAAAGGAAGGAGAAAGGCCCTAGGCCTCTGTGACTCACCTGGGCTCTGGCACTTGGAGGGCCACAGTGTCATCCATTGTACACCCCATAAAGAATCAAGCTGGGAAGTGACTCTTCACGTACAAGTGAACAAGGTCGATGGACAGGCAAGGCTATGTCTGGAGACCAGTACACCTAGAGCATCGATCAAGCTGGGGCTGAAACTCAGGCCTGGTCTTCAATGGTCTCCTGGGCCCATGGACAGAGGTGTGGATGGAGGCCCCAGGTGAGGCTGATTAGGGTCCTGAAGGCCTGTGGATGCTCTCAGGGCCCTGACACTGCCCCCATGGGATCCCACCTGCCAGTGCCCTCAGTAGGCCAAGTTCTCATTCCCGCATGTGCAGGGTCTGTGCTCGGCTACTCTCCTTCCCCGCTTCTGTGCAGATCTGGGAGACCACAGTTTCATGGTGACTACAACCAAGGCTGAAACTGGTCTTCCCACCCCTGACCAACTTTTCCTCTTTTGGGAGTACAAGGTCCAGGTGAGCCTCAGACTGGGTGGCACAGTTAGAAGCTGACCCACACACAAGATCCCGCCTAACCTGTTGCATGTCCCATAGAGAACATCCACACATCTGACCTGCTCTGGTAGCAAGCAGGGCATCCTCCACTTCTCGCCTTCCCTGTTAGTCTCACCTAAAGATGTTGTATCTCCGTCAGTCACAAAAGCTGTGGGAGCTGTCCTTTTCCGTCTTGGCTCTTGCTCCCCTAACGTCACAGCTTTGCGATGGCATGTTGTCCTCCTGCTGTCTGTGCTCCAGGCTGTGGGCTTTGGTGCACATTAGGCCTGTAGCACCTCAGATGTGGCACCAGGGCCAAGGGCAGATTTGTCACATGGACACCTGATACCAAAAGATTGGCCCTCTTTGTGTGGAAAGGCTTCACAGCCGATGTGTGCTGGAGTGGATGGCAGGAGGCAACATAATGATGAAGGAGGTTCTCACAACGAGAGCAAAAGCTGCAGTCCCCAAGACCAGACAGAAAACGGCCTTGGGCTGTGCAGCCCTGGCAGGAGAGGGGTTTGTTGTCCCAGGTGACACTTGCAGCAATGAGTGGGGCCTGTGACAGAGGTGAAGCCGATCTCCAAGAAGGACAAGCTGCTGCTGAGAAAGTCCCCGGGGGAGGACAGCCTGTCATCCAGCCACACTGTGGACATCATGCTGGGGGCTGACTGGCTAGATAGCAGCTCTGCAGAGAAGTACCTTAGGGTCCTGGAGGGCAAGCAGCTGAGCATGAGCCAGCCAGGCAGCCTCGCAGCAAAGGCCAGCAGCCTCCTGGGCTGCATTAGGAAAAGCATTGCCGGCAGATGGAGGGAAGTTAACCTTCTCCTCCACTGAGCACCGGTGGGCCACATCTGGAGTGCTGTGTCCAGTGCTGGGCTCCCCAGTGCAAGAAAGTTGTTGACCTGCTAAAGCAAGGCTATCAAAGGGCCACAAAGCTGATTTAAGGGACCGCAGCATCTTCCATAGGACGGAAGGCTGAGAGGTCTGGGACCGTTAAGCCTGGAGAAAAAATTGCTCAGGAGTGTGGAGTAATAGGGCACGGACTGTGGCAGGGCTTCAGGCCAAAGACCTTTATTGTTAGCGTAGCGTGCTTTTTATACAAATACAGCCCGTTCACGCACCTAAAAGTGCTACCCGGTTGGCTATTGCTTTAAGTCCACGCGACTCTCACAGAGGCAGGATTGGTCGCCTCTGTATGTCCACGCGCTCCTTTGCTTCTTCTTAGTTGTTTACCACAGCTCCTTCTCTTCAAGGTTGAGCCCTGCAGGTGTCCGGCTGTTTACCAGCTTCTCAATGCCACAGCTCCTTCTCCTTAAGGTCGAGCCATGCAGGGTGATCCCAATATCACCCCCTTTTTGTTTATCTATAAACAAAACCTGATGGTTCATTCGCAACCCGAGGACTGTGAGGAAGATGGACCATCTGTACATTCTTCTATCGTCCTGCACCACGAACTCAGCCCAGCAGTCGGTAGGTGCCAGCTTTACATGGGCGTCCCCACGGAGGCAACGGTGGCCTTGCCGTACACCGGCCCACTGCCCTTTGGGAAATCCCGGTATTTATACATTTGCAGAGGAACGAGTTTCGACACACGTGGCCAGCGAGTGTCAGAACACGCCTTGGTTGCCACCTTTCAACACAGAGAGCCTATGGCATACGCGCCCGCTGGCCAGACGTGCTGCACGTGCCCCAGCCACCCTGTCTGTTGGTTCGTAGGCTTTGTTCACGCGGCATATTACCGTAATCCAGCAGTCACATATCAACCATGCTCAAGCCAATAGCAGAATGTTATAAGGCAAACAAAATTGTGAATTGTGCTTTATATTCCTCCGTTACTGCATGCCTTCCCCATCCTCCCCTAACCTTGATCAACTTTCTTATCTCTTGGGCTGTTTTCTCTCACCCAGCATAGTATCTGTTTCTTACCCAGCCATCCATTTTCTGATATTCTAACTGCAGTTTTCTCACAGGCCAAAATTCCATCTGTTAACCCCTCCGTATGTATACGATAATTGGCGATAATTTCCATTTCTGCCGACAAGCTAACTATTGCTTTTTCTAGCTGAGATAAACGTCTGAGTCCCAAACAGGATTCCAATTGAAGTTTACAATGTATTACATTATATACATTAACCACTCTGCTAGACTTAGGCTTGCGGTCATACAAGGATACGTAGGACAGAAGGTTACACTTCATCACACGAATCAGATGAACATATTTCACATAGCTGTACTACTCCTCGTGATGGGAAAAGCGCCCGTACAAAGCTATGATAACCTTTATTATATCTCACCAAGGGATTTGTAGTTATAGAGTGCTTTGCCCTAAAAGCTTTCCATGTTCCTCTAATGATACCGCTAATTTCAGTCTGATTAATTATCTGTGTTATAAATGATTTAGTCCCAAACAGGATTCCAATTCAAATGTACAATTTATTAAGCGAATAGAGGCAAGCAAACAGCGCTGGGTGCGCCGGGAGTCTCCGCTCCACCAAGACGCACGCGGTACAGCTCCTGTTCCTGGTTTATATCCTGTCCGTTAATACATATTCATGAACAGGCGTGTCTTCTTTGGCGCATGCCCTCTTCTCCTTCTAGGATCTTCTCGAATCTTCCTCAGCGTGATCCTGTTCGCTAATACATGTTCATGAACAGGCGTGTCTGCTAATACATATTAATGAACAGGCGTGTCTTCTTCAGCGCGTGCCCTCTTCTCCTGCTAGAGTCTCCTTGAATTTTCCTCGGCGTGCCCCCAGGATGACCCCAAACCGTATGCATGCACTTTCTTTACACAATACTATGCGGTCAGTGGTCAAACTGGTTTGAGCTGATATACCAGCCAAGTAGTTTAACTTTCTCCTGTAAAATACCCCTTTTTATGGTGCAGGAGAAATCCATAAAAGTCCAGAAGGTTACACTTCATCACACGAATCAGATGAACATATTTCACAATCCCCCATCTTTTTCTTTATAGTATTGATTCGTGTTTTCGTTTCCAACTGAGTACTGCAGATATCTGCATTCCTTGTATAACCGAGTAGATTAATCTAGTAACAATTCCCCACATATCCCCAATACAACTATCCCGATTTTAGTAAGCCAATCACCACCCATAAAATCTCCCCAAAATCCTCCTAGATTGATTCCATTCCAAGTTTATCTCTCAGGAGGCCATTCGTTATACACCTGGACTCCTAGTCGCTCTCCCTAATTTATGGGTAACAGGAAAAAACTAGGTTTTATTGTTGATTACACGTACGGGCTGTACAATTAGAAAAGGTCCTCAGTTTTCCCATTTTTCTGGGGTAAACCCCAGCTGGACTTGTTCCAATATTGACTACAGTTATTTGCCGTAGTCAGAGTCAAGGAACTCACCCCAAGTAGAACTAGAAGAGGTCCGGTCAGGGCCATAGTGGTCGGCGGTCACAGCCCAAAGGGGTTGCAGCCCTTGGCAGACCCTTTTTAAGCCGCAACACCAGTTCCCCTCCGGTCTTGCCCTCTTCCTTCCTTTAAGGGGGTGCTTTCTTAGTACCCAAATTAATTGAGCACTGCTTGTGAAGGCCAGAGCTTTGCTAGATCAGTGGTTTGTCCAGACCTGAGCACTTGCCCGAGCCTGGCGATCCTCTTTATTTGCAAGGCTTTATGGCTACAGAAAACTGCCAGTTAGCCTGCAGTTCTTACAAATAAACACCACCTTCTACACCAAGGACAAATTCTAGTTCCAGCTCCTTTTTCCTGTTCTTCTTTTGCCAACAACTCCTTCCGATGATACTCGTTTGGAGTACCCATTGTTGTTTCCTATTACCCTTTCCCATTGTTTTCCAAACTTGGGGATTACTTATATTGCTCTCCATAGCTTCCCATGGCCATCGTTCACCTCGATTTGTTCCACCACAAACGTAACAATTAGTTATATTCAATGACTTAGCAATGTTTTCAGCAAGATTTACAAGTAGATTTTTAGCAACTGTGGGAATTTCATGTTTCACTCCTGTTTCTATTACAGGAGTAGCCGCAATAAAATTCCCACAGCAATTTAGTCAGATGTGACCTTCCACTCCTTCCCTGGACCTTTCACTCGTGACACATGTGTCCATCCTTTTTCAGCAGTTCTCACAGCTGTTTCTGTAGTGAATAAAACAAGGAAAGGTCCTTCCCAGAGGGGAGATAGGTTTCCTTCTTTCCATGTTTTTATCAGAATTTTATCTCCTGGTTCTAACTGATGAATTGCAAATCCTAAAGGTGGTGTTTGGGCCACCATCCCAATCTCTCTTCATTCTTTTAATCTTTTTCCAATGGTAATTATATCTTGTTGGATACTATGATCCTCAATTACATTGTTCCCCAGAGGCATTCCTTGAAAATAAGGCATGCCATAGAACATTTCATATGGCGATATTCCAGTCTCACTGTATGTTTTTGTTAAGTGCCAATGGTAAACATTTCGTCCAGGGCATTTGTGTCTCAATCATTAATTTAGCCAATTGTTGTTTTATTGTTTGATTCATTCTTTCTACCTTCCCTGAGCTTTGTGGGTGCCACAGAGTGTGGTATTCCCACTGAATACCTAATGATTGACATAATAGTTTTATTATTTTAGAAGTAATGTGTGTGCCCTGGTCAGAATCAATGTACTGGATTATCCCATATCTAGGTATCAAATGTTCCAATAAAATTTTTACCACCATCTGTGCCATAGCTCGTGCTACAGGGTACGCTTCTACCCACTGTGTTAAATGATCTACTATTACCAATAAATATTTTATCCTCCCTACCTTAGGCAATTCAGTGAAATGGACTTGTACTTTCTCAAAAGGTCTGTAAGCTGTTTTTCTCCCTCCCGTGGCTGCTTGTCGAAACACTGTCTTATTTACCTTTTGACAAATTAAGCAACCTTGTGTAATTTGCTTTGCTATTTCAAAAATTCCAATACAACCAAATTGTTTAAGAAAATGATCACTTAACGCTTTTGTACCCCAATGTGTTTGTGCATGCAAACGTTCTAATAATCGCCTGGTGTAGGCTTTTGGCAGCATTTCTCGCCCATCGGGCAGTGCCCATTTTCCTTGTTCTATTTAGCTCCTATTTTCTTCAATTTTGTTTGTCCTTCTGGGGTAAACTCCTTCTCTCTTTCCTCTCGTCCTTCTTTGCTGGTGTCCTCCTTTGTTTGTATGACATTAATTTTGGCAACTTTAGTCCTCAAGGCTGCTTCCTGGGCCTCTTTAGCTGCTAAGTTATTTCCTCTAATTCGGTAATCACCAAAAGTCCCTTTTGGTCTCCCCTCACATGTACCACTGCTATCTCCTTTGGTTCTCTTAACGCCTTCAAAATCTTTCCTATTAATTCTTGATGTATTAAATTCCTCCCGTGAGTATTAATCAAACCTCTTTCTTCCCAAATTTTTCCAAAAGTGTGGACCACCCCATATGCGTATTTAGAATCTGTAAATACAGTCCCGCTTCTTCCTTTTAATAATTCCAGGGCCCTACACAGCGCATACAGCTCACAAGCCTGAGCTGACCATGATGGACTAAGAGGTCCTGATTCCACAATTTCTAAGTCCTTATTAATTATTTCATATCCCGATTTTCTCTTCCCTTCTACCACTCGGGAGGAGCCATCTATAAACAGCGCTTCTCCATTTTACAACTCAGCATCTCTTAGATCTGGTCTCACCTTAGTCTGGGTCTCAATTACCTCTAAACAGTTATGTTGTAATTCCTCTGATGGTTCTCCAAACAAAAATTGTGCTGGACTCTGAGCAGAAGTCACCCTCAGTTCTAAGTCAGGGGAGTCTATTAGTATTGCTTCATACTTTAGGGTCCGGCTGTCCGTTAACCATTTTTCCGCTTCTTGTTGTAAAACATTTCTGACATTGTGTGGGGTATACACTTTTAAAGGAGCACTAAAGGTAATCTTCCTAACTTCCTCTATTAATAATGCTGTAGCAACCAAAGCTTGGAGACAAGCAGGCCATGCTCTGCTTACTGGATCAAGTAACTTAGAACAATGCCCCATGGGTTTTTTGGATTCCTGCCCAGTCTTGAGTAAGAACTCCATATGCTGTCTGGCTTGATGTATTCACAAAGAGATAGAAAGGTTTTTCTAGATCTGGGAGGCTCAATACAGGTGCTTGTATTAATGCCCTTTTTGCTTCCTCAAATCTCTGATCAACTTCAATAAACCATTTAAGTTGGTTATTAGTTAATTTTTCATATAAGAATTTTACTTTATCACTATAATTTTCAAGCCATGGTCTACAATATCCTACTAATCCCAGTATTTGCCTAATTTCCGTTTTAGTCTGTGGGGGTCTTAAGGATAGAATCCCAGATACCCTATCAGGATCTAACTTCTTCCTTCCCTTACTCAGCCAATGTCCTAAATATTTTACTTCTTGTTCTACAAACTGTAGCTTTGATCGGGACACCTTTAATCCCTTTTCCCCTCGAAAATTTAACAATTTAATGGTGGTTTTTCGGATCCCCTCTTCAGTTTCTCCTGCTACTAATGAATCGTCCACATATTGCAATAATTTTACCTCCTTAGGTATTGTGAAATCTTGTAGAATTGTTTCTAAAGTTTGTCCAAATAGATTTGGTGACTCCGTAAACCCTTGTGGTAACACAGTCCATCTTAATTGTTGTTTTTGTCCTGTTTCGGGGTCCTCCCACTCAAAGGCAAAATAATCTCTGGATGCCTCATCCAGAGGACAGGCCCAAAAAGCATCTTTCAAATCTATTACACTATACCAAGTATGTTTGGGAGATATATGACTCAATAAAGTATAAGGATTTGCCACCACAGGGAATTTAGTGATTTTTCGCTGATTTACAGCTCTTAAGTCCTGCACCATCCTGTATGACCCATCCGGCTTTTTTACGGGAAGAATGGGCGTGTTACGAGGTGACATACATGGTTCTAGGGTTCCTTTTTCCAAAAGTCTGTCAACTACAGGTTTTAATCCTTTTCGACCCTCCATAGGTATAGGGTATTGCTTGATTCTAATTGGGCGGTGCGGATCTATTATTTGAACCCTTATGGGGTCCATTTTTATCTTTCCAGTTTCCCCTTCCTTATACCACACTGAGGGGTTAATAGCTTCTTCATCCTCTTGTGTTAAAGTGTATAATTTAATCTGCAATTTGTCCCCTTGACTCTGAATGCTCAAGTTTAACTTCAAAATCAAATCCCTTCCTAATAAATTGTATTCCGCTTCAGGGAGCAAAAGTAAATCATTAAGACAAATTTTCTTTTCTGTTTCTACTTCTACATCTTTCAATATATTTACTTTAAAAGGCTCTCCTTTTGCTCCTGCTACTGACACGTAACTCTTCCCTTTTTCTATTCCTTTTGGAAGTTTTTGAATGGTTGACTTTTCGGCCCCTGTATCCACTAAAAATAAAACTTCCTCTTTATGGGGACCAATCAATAATTTTATCAAGGGCTCTGTTGATGTTGAAGTCCCCAGAAGATAGAGCCCCCGACACCCCTAATCTTCTTTGAACATCTTCTCATCTTGTTCCCGCTGACGGCAGTTCTTCTGAACATGTCCCCTCTTGTTACAGTAGTAACAGACGGGAATTGTAAATCTTCCTCGATAAGGCTGTCCCCGGGGTGTCTGCTCTATTCTTTTTTCCCTTTTCTCTCCAGGAGTCGTCTTATTTTTCTGACTTTCCCTTACTGCTGCTACAAAAATTTTTGCTTTTGCTTTTTGTTTTTCTTCGTCCCTCCTAACATAGACTTTCTGGGCTTCTCTAAGTAACTCCTCTAATCCTCTTTCTTGCCAATCCTCCAATTTTTCTAATTTCCTTCTTATATCCCCCCAGGATTTAGCTACAAATTGTGTTCTAAGGAGTGCGGTCCCAGCCACTGTATTCGGATCAATTCCAGAATACATTGGTAGGTTTTTCCTCAACCTCTCCAACCATTCTGTTGGAGATTCGTCTTTCCCTTGTTGTTCATTAAATGCTTTAGTAATGTTTTGCCCTCGGGGAACCGCTTCCCTTATTCCCTGTATGATTAACGTTCTCAAATCCCTCATATTTTGTCTTCCTTGGGGTTGTTGATGATCCCAGTGGGGATCCACATTTGGCCACTTCTGATCTCTCGGGGGTCCTGCCTGATTCTCTCTTTCCCAAATTCTCATTCCAGCTTGTCTAATCATTCCCCTTTCCTCAACAATGAATAGGATCCCTAAAATGGACTGTATTTCTTCCCAGGTATAAGTACTGGGGCCTAGGAATTGGTCCAATTTTTCAGCTACTCCGAGGGGATCATCTAATAGGGCCCCCATTTCTTTCTTGAAATTTCTTACGTCTGTGGTATTTAACGGGACTGCCACAAACCCCATGCCTCCCTGATTGCCTCCGAGGGGTACTTCTCGTAAGGGATATAGAGAAGCTCCCTCAGATACAGCAGTCCTACTTCTCGTACATGCAGCCGGAGGTCGATCTAATTCCGGTGCTGTTGGTGGTGGAGACAGGGGCAACGGTGGTACAGAGAGAGGTACTACGGCCACCGGAGGGGGAGCCGCCGCCGGAGATGCATTATTAGAACATGGAGGCGGTAGGTTATCCAGTGGCTCCCATTTATCATCTTTTTCCTTTTCACTTTTCCCCTCTTCTTCTTCCTCAAACTTTTCATCTGTTTTTAATGTAAGTATTGAGGCTGGAAAAGAACGTAAAGTTCTGTCCCATAATCCTGCATAATCACTTTCCTCCTGACTAAAAGGTTCCTTTGAATTAACATATATATTTAAGGCCTGGCAGATCCAGTCTTCAAAAGATCCAAAAACGGGCCAAAAGACATGTGGTCTCAAAGGTTCTTTTGGCCATTCTACCATACAATATTGAACTAATTTTAATTTACTTTTTCCTTTTCTGGGGCCCCTATCATTCCAATTTTCAATCATTATTCCTAGTGGACTCTCCGGAGGTATTTCTAGTAATTCGCTCCCTTTCTTCTGGTCCTGGGGTCTCGATTTCGTCTGACCCATCTAGGAATTTTTACTGTGGCAATTCCTACAGCCCTTGGCTACCAGTAAGAGTGTCTTGCAGGGGGTTTAGGACCTATCACCCACCCACGAATCCTATAAGAATCGCTTCGGTCCTTCACCGGCCAAGTCCCTCGCGGGAGATTGGAACCGCGGTTAGAAGGCCTCCACAATCGCTTCGGAACTAGCTTCCGTCTCAGTCACACTCTTACACACACAGGCAACCGAATCCTACCCAACCGAACGGTATACACCTTAAATACTTACGACTCCGTCGTCTTCGTTCGGATCTTCGCGCGCAGAATTACGGGCAAAATAAACTGCTGCAGCCGGCAAGGGAGCTCATAAAAAATCAAATTCTTTGCTTGCCCCTATTCAGGTTCAGGATGGCGTTAGTCCCGACCCGACCCGATCAGGAGCCACCAAAAGGTGGGGCGCCCCTCCTAGATCAAGTCAGAATTCAGGAACCAAGACCATCCCGGACGAGCCCCCAATTGTTATAAATGATTTCGTCCCAAACAGGATTCCAATTCAAATTTACAATTTATTAAGCGAATAGAGGCAAGCAAACAGCGCTGGGTGCGCCGGGAGTCTCCGCTCCACCAAGACGCACGCGGTACAGCTCCTGTTCCTGGTTTATATCCTGTCCGTTAATACATATTCATGAACAGGCATGTCTTCTTCAGCACATGCCCTCTTTTCCTGCTAGAGTCTTCTCGAATATTCCTCGGCGTGCCCCCAGGATGACCCCAAACCTTATGCATGCACTTTCTTTACACAATACTATGCGGTCAGTGGTCAAACTGGTTTGAGCTGATATACGAGCCAAGTAGTTTAACCTTCTCCTGTAAAATACCCCTTTTTATGGTGCAGGAGAAATCCATAAAAGTCCAGAAGATTACACTTCATCACACGAATCAGATGAACATATTTCACACCTCTAAGTATGGATCTGCATGTGGCCCACAATCTAGTAATGTTTCTTGCATATGGACCACCCCTGATCATAAAAGACGTTTTAAACAATGGGTGAAGAGACCCCATTATACCATGTCATTGGAACCAGACAGGCTATGGAATTGTATAAACAAGATAAATTGTTACAATATGGATGATTATCTATGGATACCGTTTGCCTCAGACCTCCATCACGCCTTAAGAAGTATATGCCTGTGCCACAATTACAGTGCTCCAATCCCTAGCTTACAGACAGCATGTCAGATAGAATCCTCTAAACACATGGCTAGTAAATGTAGGATTCCTTCCCAACATTATAAAAAACGGATGCAAGACTCATGAGCCAGTAGTAAAGAGCACAAGTACCACTCTAATGTATCCTGCACTGCTTGAGACCGTATGGGTATGTTCTAATGAAGAGATATCAGATTACAGTCAACCCTATTGGGATGGGTTAGAATGCACTTTAGGAATTCCACAAGTTTATCTCCCATAATAGCTTTTAATCATACTCAGGAGTCATTCACTGTAGTCATTCATGAAACCAAGAGGGTACAGAACAAAGAGAAATGTATTGCCCTCCGTGTCACGGCCAAGCTATTATACAGCAGGGATGAGAGTAAGCTTAGCAATGGGATTGTTTTGGACTTCTTCGGCTGTGATAATTGAAAATTGATTATATCTAGAAAATCTACCATGGCAAGGAGAGACTCTAGCTAATTGTATGCAGCCAGCCAGCAAGGCTAAGCAACACCCAGCTTGTACCCACGAGCAGCCTCACAGATGACTTTAGAAAATCAATTAGCATTGAATATGGTACTACTAAAGGAGAACAGCGTTTGTGGATGGCTGAATAACACCTATCCTGGCAAAACCTGCTGTCAATTCCAAATGTGTCCGCTACTCTGCATCAAGCTAGAGATGAAATGCAAAAAACTGTGGACCAAACCCATGAGCTCAATGAGAAGATGAAACCAAGCAACTGGCAATGAACGAGGTGGATTTAAAATATTTTCAGTTGGCTCAGATTAAAAGTTAGTGGATGGGATCATAGTCTAACCCAGTATGTATTAATGTTTATCATAATGATTGTTATTGTCCGTATTTGATTGTCACGTGTGAAATCTATGATAACTAGAGCTGTAACCATGCGTGTTAAGAGGATTCACATCTATGATCCTGAATACATCCCTTTAATACCATCCCCTATTATAAATTGCGACGAGCGAGGGAAGGCAAGCAGTCGACTCAATATGAGTGATAAGGCAAGCTTCAACTTTATTGCAAAACCTTACACATATTTATACACTAAGTTCTACCTTATGCATACTTGTCTTACAATCATTGGCTTAGCCCTAAAGATTGCATTATCATACTCCTCCTACTTGCGGTTACTGCTACGTGGTCCGGGTTCCATCCTGTTTTTCTTATACAGCGCTGCTTCTTAGCTGTTTACCACAGCTCCTTCTCCTCAAGGCCGAGCCCTGCAGATGTCCAGCTGTTTACCAGCTTCCCAATGCTGCAGCTCCTTCTCATCAAGGCCGAGCTGTGCAGATATCTAGCTGTTTACCAGCTTCTCAATGCTGCAGCTCCTTCTCCTTAAGGTCGAGCCGTGCAGAGTGATCCCAACAATAAATTACCAACCAACAAGAGAGGATGAAAACACAGGAAGGAGAGATGAATGCCTCGACCCACCTAAATACAAATTACACAATGTTCCTCTTAGTGAGTTGTGACTAAGGTCACAGGGTGGATAATGTGGGAAACCACTGTGGGTCTGTAGGGAGTAGCAGGGTTTGACTGGAGCAACACGCTCCTCTTCAAAAGCAACCCTGATGGGTTGCAGTCAGACAGTCTCATAACTGACTATTGTTGAGTGATGTCTGGGATGAGGCGAAAGCCTTGCAGCCTGATGTTCTACGGCAAGGCCACAAAGACCTCCATCAAACGTGAGTAAGCTGACCATTATTAATAACTGAAATTCTTATTAACTATTCATTCCTATTGATCGATGCTATTTGAGTTATATAGTATCTATCGGTCTACAACAAATAAATGAATAAAAAATTAATGAACTGATTAAGTTTTTATTAATCAAATTAGTCTAAATCAATCATTAATAATTACTTATTAATAACAGTCGTTACCTATTAAGATCGATTATTTTATTTATTAGTATTTTGTGGTACTGCATTAACACTACTGTCCTCCAGTTACTTATCATGTATTTTTTTTTCTTTATCATCACTCTGATTTACTGTTGTAATTATCTACTATCAATTCATCATTATTAATTATCATTAATTACACGTGCTACACGACGGCTCTGTTCCTCACCTAGAACTTGTTATCAGTAAAGTAGTTCCTTATTAACGTGATCTTAATCCACTGGATGTTAATTCCAGTAAATATTAATCTGTATTGCTCTATCGCTAATCATTACTTCGTATATTAATTACCGGTTAATGAATTATTTATTACATTCATTAACCATAGGTCGGTGTATGTTAATCCATCAAGAATTAGCAGAGAGTGCCAGATCAGCATTTGTCCTAAACCTGCTCTCCCCACTCCCTCCTCCCAAACCGCCCGCCTGCCCTCACCCCGGAGAGTTCTGTGTAAAGACACCCACACGCACCCTGCACACCCCCCGTTTCTTTTTGATTGTCATTTTTTTAGCTATTTATTTATCTAGCCTCCCTCCCCCTTACCTTTTCTTACTCTTCTCTCTCACCACCGGGGACCGGGGACCGGGGACCAGGCAGAGGCGGCGGTGCCCAGCCCCAGCCGCCCACCCTCCCCACCCCACCGCAGCGAGCCCCATTGCTACAAGGCCGCCAGAAGTTAATCTGCTTATGTGTAAACGTGGTGGCAGCTGAGGTATGTTTAAGAATACTGGTAAGTGTTGCTAGAAACCTACAAATATTTTCCGGGTGTTAACCGCGGGGTGCCAGCTTTGTGGGCCTACCACCCAGCACCCAGCTCTGCGCAGGTCTGGAATAAACCGGTATCTCGTCTCGGTGTGTGAGACTGGCCTATCGCACGCCGGGAAACGAAACCGCCTTTTCGGACACCACCATCAGCAAAGCAGCGACCCCGCTTTGCCTGAGGCTGCTGGGCCTGTCCTCTGGGCGCTGCTCACCACTGGAACGCATCCCGCTGGCGACGGACACGCCGACGGCCGCTAGCGAGAGGCGCGGCCCACCTCTCCGGCAGCCGGAGCCCGGCCTCGGGGACGCAGGTCTCTGCCCAGGCCGAGGCACGGGGCTGCTGCTTTCCCAGGGACGGCTTCAACCGGGAGCCGAGCCGAGCACATCGCCCGCAGGCGGACACCGAGGCGGGCCACAGCGCAGGCTGTAGCAGAGAAGGCGGCGTTGTCCACAGCGTTACCAGACTTTTTCGTTTCTTACTGCGTGCACACCCGCCACACACGCTCCCAAACCGGCCCCGGCACGAACCCCTCGCCCGCGGCCACACGCACACACGGAGACACCCCCCCTCCCCCTTCCGCCAGCAGTTTTGCCGGCCCGGGGAAGGAAGGAAGGCGGGAGACTTTAGGACCCCGCGGCGTCCCTGCCGCACCCGTGCCCCCCTCCCGCCTTTCGTCCTCAGTCCGTCGGTCGGCCAGTCCGTCGGTCAGTCACCCTGCTGAAGGTATGCGAGGCACAAAGCGGGGGTATTGTTTAGGCTCTGTCAGGAGTCAACGAGGCGCAAGCCTGAGGGAAGGAACAAGGCAACCGCAAAGGGAACGCAACTGCCGACCTTTGAGTGAACTATCGTAAGTAACATCTAATTAACATCGACTCGGCATAGCACAAGCCTGCCCTCCGGTAGGGGAAGACCCCTACCCACAGAAGCCCCTTCCTCACGGGGCACGCGCAGTAAAAAAGGAGGACGCTGTCGCCGTGGAGACGAGGCTTGCGGGAACCAACAGGCGCAAGGGCGCCTGCGCCAGCTCTCAAAAAAATAACGGTGACTTGTTGCTCGGAGCGTAGAAATATTTTCCCTGCGTTAACCGAGGCGCGCCAGCTTTGTGGGCCTACCACCGGCACCCAGCTCGGCGCAGGGGCGGAAGAAAAGCCGCCGTCTCGACTCCGTGTGTTTCCCGGCGCTCTGCGCACCGGGTGACGGAACCCGCGTTTGGCACAACAGCGCCGCTGCGCGCGGGCCGCCGCCGCCGCGCGGTGAAAACCAACGAACGCGAACGGCGGGGGAGGTGAAAAACGAAAAGAGAAAAAAAAAACCCCAACCCAACCGACCCAAACAGAAACCTCCGAAAAGCGCCGCCATCCCCCCTCCCCCAGCCAGCCTCTGCGCCAGGCTCCCTCCCCCGCCGCCGGGGGGGCCGGTTGCCGGGCAGCGGGGCACGCGCGGCTGCAGCCCCCCTTGCCCCCCGCTGCTCCGGGGCGCCGGAGAGTCTCCGGCCGGGGGGGGCCGCACCCACCGGCCTGCGGGTCCGGAGCTGCAGCGCAGGGAGGGGGAGCGCGCGCGCGCGGGGGGGGGTGGCTGAGTGAGTCTGAGCGCGCGTGTGTCGCGGGGGGGGGCGGTGTCTGCAGGATCGCGGGCGCAGACCTTAATATATTTATTTTTAACAACGGCTTGTTTAGCCTGGGGAAGTGGAGGGTCAGGGCACTGCAGTAGCTGCAGCCTGCAGCTGCTTGAAGAATGGTTTTGTGATAAATGATTTAGTCCCAAACAGGATTCCAATTTAAGTTTGCAATTTATTAAACAAATAGAGGCAAGCAAACAGCGCTGGGTGCGCCGGGAGTCTCCGCTCCACCAAGATGCACACCTTCACTTCTTACAGTTCCTTCCTTTATACTTCTCTAGGCTTCGTTTCTTGCCTTTCTCCGCCTTTTTCTTGGAAGATGACTCTTTCTTTAAGTACGTCACCACTTCCCCGGTCTGCGCATGCTTCATCTTTTTCTAGGTGGTCGTCCGGTGGTCGTTGGGAGGAAGATGGTCCTCTTCGTCAGTGCACCCTACATGACCTCTCTGTTTGTGCAGGCGCTCCGTTATTCCACTTATATTATGCTACCTTATTTGGCTATACATTTTCTTGACATTTCTGCGGTTATTTACAACACTGGTTTGCACTAGTATATCAGGAACTAACTTACATATCAGGAGGCTACAGAAGCTACACATATCAAGGGAGTTACCCAAACTATACTTATCAGGAAGTTACATAAAGACTGCCACTCCCCTGTTTATGGTCATGCCCTACATATATTCCTTTATTTCAATATAAATGACATTTGCTTCAAGCTTATATTCACTAGATTTTCTTTACACGAATCGCTCATTCCTCACAATCCCCCGTTTTCTTTTTCACCACTGTGATTCGTGTAAAATTTATTTAAAGTTTGTTTGATGGGTATTAACTCGGGTTCCTCTATATGTTTTACCAACATTAAAACATGTTTTCTCTCACTCTGTGTTGGTTCTATTGGAGTGGCTGTAAATTTCATTCCATTAATCGCAGAAGCTACAGCTTGTGAAAGACAAGGAATTAGACATGGTATTATTAACATACCTCCAAACAATCCTAACAAAACGATAATGATTTTTGTTACCCAGTTTCCTGAGAATAAATTTTCCCACGTTGTCCATAGTCCTTGGACATTTATTCCATTCCACGTTTGGACTGGCACATGGGCTACTTTTTTCATTTCTCTTACTAATTCATTGATGGCTTTTCCTTCATCATTTATCTCTAAACAACAATTTGTGAGATTAAATTTTCCACAGACTCCTCCTTCCTGTGCTAGTAAATAGTCTAGTGCGAGTCTATTTTGATATAGGGCTGTACGCATTTTAGTATTTTGTTTAGCCACCAATCCTAGAGCATTACCCGTTTTATTTACAATTATTTCTACTACAGCTTGCAACCTGATTATTCTATTCAACATATAAATGGGGGTCCTATATCCCCAGGACCCATCTTCTGCCCATGTCGCTGGGTCATAATATGCTATTATTCTTTCAGGTGGCCACTCATTATCTTTCCATTTTCCTATTTGTAGCTCTCTTTTTCCCCTTCGGTTGTGAGTTTCTAATGCGTCTGTATATACCAGTACCCCTAGGCGTTCTCCTCGGTTTATAGGTAATAAGAGAAAGCTTGGCCGTATAGTTCCTAACACGCACGCTCCGGTCCAGTTTTTTGGTAATCGGGTATATGCAAATTTTCCACAGATCCAATATTGCCCTTCTGGACTTGACCACCCTTTATCAATAGTGGTTCCGTTGGTCCAATTCGCATGATTTTTACTTATTTCTTGGGCAGTGCCCCATTTATCCTACTTTTGGTAAGTACTATTCCAGTTATATCCCCCTTCACATACTAAATATCCGACTGGTTTACTCCCAGCGTCATTTTGCCAACAGCTTCTTCTTATTATGCTGGTTTGTAATATCCATTGTTGTTTCCTGACCTGAGTTGATATGTTCTAAACATTAGGGTCTGGTATGTTGCTCTCTTGGGCCTCCCAGGGCCAATTCTCTCCTGATTAGTTCCACCACATACATAACAATTAGTTACATTTAGTGACTTAGCAATGTTCTCAGCAAGATTTACAAATAGATTTTTAGCCACTGTGGGAATTTCATATTTCGTTCCTGTTTCCATTTCATGACAAAATGACTTAAATAACAGTCTATGCTGCACCGATTCTCTTTTCTTTCATTTCAATATTAATAACTACACCTGGGTCTTCTCCAGGTCCATATATCTTAAGTCCAATTTTGGTTATTTTTTTCTGTTTCCAAATTTCTAAATTTATAAGGGTTAAATTTACTAAATTACAGGTACAGGTTGTACAATTATTGTCTGTTTGTACCCTTGTGATTGAAGCTTGTAAATCCCCACATTGGCTGTCATATCCCCAGCTTGCAGTATCCTAACATACACAAGACCATCCCCTTCTTCCACATAGGTGTGCTGACTGATATCTCACCGTTTGACTAGGTACATAATCAGGATTTATCTGACATTGACGTCCACCTCCACCTGGGCAAATATATTTTGGTTGATTACTATAGCATCATCTCCACTCTACACTCCCACAATTAATATCCAGATCATCATCTATAGTATCGCATGCATCAAAAATTACCGATACTGATGTGCTCAAATTGGCCATATCCTTACTTATTCCAATTAATCTTCCTACTTCCGAATTTGTTTTCATTTCTACCCACTATTGATAAAGAAGTTCCTTTGGATCGTAACAAACAGTATCATTTTCCACCGAGCATTTCTTATATTGTGTTCCATTGTATATACAACTCCCGTTCTGTTTCCCTTTGCACTCGTAATAGGTGTGGTACATTAATGTTTTATTACTTACTCGTCCGTGCTGGGCGGTTCTTATGCACTCGGTGCAATTTTGATTACCTGTCACCAGGTTGGTGAGTCCGAGTAAAATCAGGAGAGGTCCGGTAAGGGATCTCATGGTCGGAGGCATCAGCTACAAGGGGTGCTCGTCCTTGACTGGCCTTACTTGGTCGCGACTGAGAATCCCCACCCGGTCTTGCCCTCTCCCCCTTCTCAAGCGGACTTCTTTATTTCGATGACAGTAATAAATCTTACCCACCAGAAATCTCCTATAGGAGTAGTCTGTCCACACTGAATGCAGAGGAAACTTCAGCTTTGAATTTGAAAACGTCCCTGTTAGCCTCTGTGGGAAATGATATATTTGTTACACAGGTTACACCTAACCCTCAATAATCATACAACATGGTTTACAGAGTGGACATAAACTTAGTCCTGCCCGATAATTGCTTAATGCTATAGTCTTTAATTCGTGATCATTTCTCATACGTTCATTCCCTTTTTAATGTTATTTTTGTGGTTCCAGGTTGTAAAATAACTTTCCAGTCTTTCATGGGTCCTTTTACTCGAGTCGCGTGCGTCCACCCCTTTTCCGCGGTCCAGATGGCAGTATCTGTAGTTAACAATACAACAAAGGGTCCTTCCCATGAAGGAACTAAAGTTTCTTTCTTCCAAGTTTTGATCAGTACCTTATCCCCTGGTTTGAATTGATGGATTGCAAACCCCAAAGGTAGGGTTTGTGCCATTATTCCTATATCTCTTAGTTCTTTCAACCTTTCTCCTAAAATGATAACATATTTCCGAATATTATAATCTTCCACTACATTGTTTCCCTCGGAGATAGGGCATG
>NW_028114298.1:0-15364 GCF_964289735.1 Phaethon aethereus | reverse complement strand
GGCGCCCCCCCCCCCGCGCCGGACCTGGCCAAGGCGCAGCGGCAGCTCGGGGTCTTCGCGGGGATCCTGCGGCAGCGCCTGGGGCTGCAGGTGCTGGAGCTGCCCCCCGCGCCGGGGGGGCTCCGCGCGCTGCTGCTGGAGGACCTGGCGGTGGTGCAGGGGGACACGGCGCTGCTCACCCGGCCCTGGCGGCCCGGCCGCCGCCGCGAGGTGGGGCGGGGGTCTCGCGGGGGGGCCCGGCGGCCGGCTGCTGGGGGGGGGGGTCCCAGATAACGGGGTTTCTGGGTGGGGGGGCCCGCGTGCCCGGATTCCGGGGCTGAGGGGCTGGGGGTGGGGGTCCCGGACGTCGAGGTCCCCTTGGGGTGGGGGTCCCGGGTGCCCGGATTGCGGGGCTAGGGGGCTGGAGGTGTGGGTGGGGGTCCCGGACGTCGGGGTCCCTTGGGGTGGGGGTCCCGGGTGCCCGGATTGCGGGGCTAGGGGGCTGGAGGTGTGGGTGGGGGTCCCGGACGTCGGGGTCCCCTTGTGGTGGGGGTCCCGGGTGCCCGGATTGCGGGGCTAGGGGGCTGGAGGTGTGGGTGGGGGTCCCGGACGTCGGGGTCCCCTTGTGGTGGGGGTCCCGGGTGCCTCGGTCCCTTTGGGGTGGGGGTGCTACTAGAGGTTTGGGTCCCTGGGGTGGGGGGTCCCGCATGCCTGGGCCCCAGGGCTGGGTGGGGGGCTGGAGGTGTGGGTGGGGGTCCCGGACGTCGGGGTCCCCTTGGGGTGGGGGTCCCGGGTGCCCCCAGGGTGGAGGTCCTGCACGCCTGGGGGGTCCCCGGGGCAGGTTTGGGGCTGGGGGGGGGCGGTATCTCACCCCCCCCCGCGCCCCCCCAGCTGGGCAGCGTCCGGGCCGTGCTGGAGGAGCTGAAGCTGCGGGTGCTGACGGTGACGGACGAGGGGGCGACGCTGGACGGCAGCGACGTCCTCTTCACGGGTGAGCCCCCCACCCCCACCCCCTCCCCTCCCCCCCCGGGGGTACCAGCGTCCCTCCCCCCCCCAGGCCGTGAGTTCTTCGTGGGCATCTCCCCCTGGACCAACCACCGCGGGGCCGAGGCCGTGGCCGACGCCTTCAGGGTGAGTCAGGGGGTGTCCGTCCCCCCCCCCCCCGCACCCCCCCCCCGGGGGGTCAGGACCCCCCACCCACCCCACCCACCCCGTTCTCCAGGACTTCGCCGTCTCGACGGTGCCGGTGGGGGGTGGGGGGCACCTGAAGAGCTTCTGCAGCATGGCCGCCCCCGACACCATCGCCATCGGCAGCAGCGAGGCCGCGCGGCGCGCCATGAAGGTGGGGAGGGGGCTGGGGGGGGGGGGGGGGGCCTGCGGGGGTCCCGGGGGGGGGGTTGGGGGTGTCTGAGGGGGATGTTTGGGGGTCGGGGTGGGGATATGGGGGGCTCGGGGGCTCATCGGTGGTGCGGTGGGGCTGAGGGGGCTCGGGGGGTGCTGAGGGGGCGCAGTGGGGCTCTGGGGGGCTCTGGGGGATGCTGTGGGGCACGGCGGGGCTCGGTGGGGCACCGAGGGGTCTCGGTGGGGCACCGAGGGGTCTTGGGGGGGGCTCGGTGGGGCGCCGAGGGGGCTCCGTGGGGCACCGAGGGGGCTCGGCAGGGCGCCGTGGGGCTGAGTGGGGCGCCGTGGGGCAGGCCATGGAGCAGCTCTCCGATCACGCCTACGGGCGCCTGTCGGTGCCGGACGACCCGGCCGGGAACTGCCTGTTCGCGCGCGCGGGGGCGGGGCCCGGGGGGGTGCTGGTGCACCGCAGCCCCGAGGAGTTCCCGGGCAGCCTCCAGGTGGGCGGGGCTTCGGGGTGGGGCGGGGCTTGGGGGCGGGGCTTCGGGGTGGGGCGGGGCTGCGGGGAGGTCGGCTCCTTCGGCGGGCGGGTGGGGCTTGGGGAAGGGGCGGGGCAAGGGAGGAGCGGCGATCTAAAAAGGGGCGGGGCTAATGGGGTGGGAAGAGGGCGTGGCAGGGTGGGTGCTGTGGGTGGAGCGCTAAAGGGGCGGGGCTAAGAGGGGTGGGGCGTGGGTCGGGGTGGAGCCAGCAAAGGGTGGGGCTTTGTGTGGGCGGGGCTTTGTGTGGGCGGGGCTTGCGGGTGCTTAGGGGTGGGGCCTGAGTGGGTGGGGCTGTAGGTGACTGGGAGCTCTGGAGGGGTGGAGCCATAGAAGGGGTGGGGCCTGAGTGGGTGGGGCTGTAGGGGAGTGGGGCCTCTGAAGGGGTGGAGCCATAGAAAGGGCGTGGCTCCGAGTGGGCGGGGCAGGCTGCATGGACCCGGGGAGGCTCTGTAGGGTGGAGCAAACGGCGGGCGTGGCTCGAAAGTGGGCGTGTCCTCACCCGGCCCCGCCTCCTCCCCCCAGCCCTTCCAGAAGGTTCCGGGCGTCACCCTGGTGCCGGCGGCCCTGAGCGAAGCCGCCAAAGTGGGCGGGGCCTTGAGCTCCTGCTGCCTCCTCCTCAACCGCCGCCCCGAGGCCTAGGGCCCCGCCCCCCGGGCCCCGCCCCCCACCTCCCCTCCCCCCACTGGTGCTGACGTGCTGGTGCGAGCGGCTGATTTTGGGGGGGGGGAGGCGCACAGGCCCCTCCCCCTCCCCGTTTTGGGGGTCTGGGCGGTTAAAGGGGGGCGGCATAGCTGGGGGAGGGGCACATGTAGCAGTCTCCCCTCCCCCCACCCTGTTATTTTTATCTTTGCTCGTTAATAAAGACCCGGGGGGACACGGCTGCCCCTCCCCCCCCCCCGCTTCATTAATCAGGGTTTACAAAACGATCCCTTTAATGGGGGGGGGGGGGGGGGTGGGTGGGGGAGGGGCGGGGGAGGGTCACAGGCTCCAGGGCAGGCGGAAGGCCTGGGGGGGGAGGGGCGTGCAGTGGGTGGCCTCGAAGTTCTGCAGGTGCTTCTGGGCCTGGGGGGAGGGGTGAGAGAGGGGGAGGGGCGTCAGGGCGGGTCCCTTCCCCCGGAGGGGCGGGGCCGGCGGGGGGAGGGGCGCTCACCAGGAAGAGCGCCAGCTGCCGGCGCCTCTCGGCCGCCATGTTCTCGCCTGGGCGGGGCACGAAGGGTGAGGGGGCGGAGCCACGCCTGGCCACGCCTCTTTCCCCACTCTCCAGCCACGCCCGCTCCCTGATTGGCTGGGCCAGCCCCACTCTTACCCCCCCCCCAGCCCGCACCATGCCCGCGCTCCCATTGGCTGACCCCACATTGCTTCACTCCATTGGCTGCCCCGCACATCCCCAGCACGTCATTGGCTCCCACGAAGCCTGCGCCCACCCATTGGCCGCCTCCCACACCCCCAGCTACCCATTGGCTACCGCCAGGCCCCCGGCTGCCTATTGGCCACCTCCCATGGTGGGGGATCCCCATTGGCCGCCCCCGACTCACCACCCCCAGGCCCCCATTGGCCGCCTCCCACGGTCATCGGACCCCTATTGGCCACCCCATGACCCCGCCCCTTCCTCGGCCACCCCGTGACCCCGCCCCCTGCCCCGCCCCCTCACCCAGGCTCCAGGGGAAGGGGGGGTCGCGGCCGCCGGCGAAGGCCCCCAGCTCCGCGCGGCACCAGCCCTCGTCCACGCCGCAGCGCCGCGTCACCGCGCCTGCCGGCCCACGCAGCGCCTCGCGCCCCGCCCGCCCGCCGTGGGGCGCGGCAGGGGGGGTCCCAAAGTCCTCGGTCCCCGTGGGGCGGGACGGGGTCACGATGCGGGGTGGGACGTGGGGCACGACGTGGGGCGGGATGTGGGGCAGGGCATGGAGTGGGGCGTGGAGTGGGATGTGGGGCGGGACGGGGGGCGGGGCGGGGCGTGGGGGCGGGATGTGGGGCAGGGCATGGAGCGGAGCGTGGAGTGGGATGTAGGGCGGGACGGGGGGCGGGACATGGGGGCGGGGCATGGGGCGTGACGTGGGGCGTGGGGCACGATGTGGGGCGGGGCGTGGGGCGGGACGGGGGCGGGGCATGGGGCGCGACACGGGGCACGATGTGGGGTGGGGCGTGGGGCGCGGCCTGGGGTGTGATGGGGGTGGGATGTGGGGGCGGGATGGGGGTGGGGCATGGGGCAGGGGCGGGATGTGGGGACGGGATGGGGCGGGCCATGGGGCAGGGGCGGGATGTGGGGCGGGATGTGGGGCGGGGGGTCCCTTACTCTCCTCGGCGGGGGTGGCCGCCTCCAGCCACTCCCGGACCACCGCCAGCCCCTCCTCCGCCATGATCTTGGGGTACCTGGGGGGGTGTCAGAGCCCCCCAGCACCCCCCAACCCCCCCAGACCCCCCGGGCCCCCCCCCCACCTTCCGCACCCCCCTCTCCAACCCCCCCATAACCCCCTCTGAGGACCCTCCAGGAGCCCCTCCAGCCCCCCAACACCCCCCAGCACCCCCACCCCCCGAGCCCCCCAACCCCCCCAGCCCCCCCACCCCCCCCCCAGCCCCCCAACCCCCCCAGCCCCCCCAAACCCACCGGTGCTGCAGCAGCTTCAGCAACAGGTCGTTGCCCCGGTTGGAGCCGATGTCATCGGGGGTCCTGGGGGGGGGTCACGGTCACGGGGGGGTCACGGTCACGGGGGGGGGGGGTCGGGGGTCCCGGGGGGGGGCTCACGTGGTCGTGATGATCTCGTCCCTCGTCCTCCTCACCAGCAGCACCGGCCCCTGGTACCTGGGGGGGCGGGGGGGGCCGTGAGGGTCCCCCAGCACGCGGGAGCCCCCCGAGGGGGGTCCCAAGGGTGCGGGGGGGTGGGGGGTGCCCTGGAATTGGGGAGGGGGCCGGTACCGGCAGAGCTGCTCCGCGTTGTTGAGGTTCAGGTGCTCCCGCACCGTCCGCGTCACCAGTTCCCCTGCGGGATAACGAGGCGGCGGTTAACGAAGCCGGGGGGGGTTGGGGGGTTTTGGGGGGGGGTCCCGGGGGGGGAGGGGCTCACGCCAGCTGCGGGGCAGCACTTTCAAGGCCAAGGGCACCAGGTCGTCGAAGGAGGCGTCGAGCACCAGCGCCCCGACGTCGGGGTACGACATGGCCGCCCAGGTGGCTGCGGGGGCGGGGGGGGGGAACGCGGCGTTTGGGGGGGGGCACGGCACCCCCCGAACCCTGGGGGGGGGCCTGCGCCCCCCGTCGCAGCCCCGGAGTCCAGAGCAGCCCCACACCCCCGCCCCCGGCCCTCAGCCCCTCCAGTGCCTCCCAGTGCCCCTCCCAGTGCTCTGCCCCCCGCCCAGCAACCCCCCCCCCCATCACCCCCCGGTGCCTCCCCCATCCCCCCAGTGCCCCGAATCCCCTCCCAGTGCCCCCCCCAATGCCCTGAATCCCCCCCAGCACTCCCAGTTCCCCCCCCAGCGCCCCAACACTCCCAGTGCCCCCCCCAGTGCCCCAATCTCCTCCCAGTGGCCCCCCAGTGCCCCCCAGTGCTCCCAGTGCCCCCCCAGTGCCCTTAATCCCCTTCCAGTGGCCTCCTAGTGCCCCCCCAGTACTCCCCCAGTGCTCCCCTAGTGCTCGCAGTGCCCCCCCCAGTGCCCTGAATCCCCTCCCAGTGCCCCCCAGTGCTCCCCCCAATGCCCTGAATGCCCTCCCAGTGCCCCCCAGTGCTCCCAGTACCCCCCCAGTGCCCTGAATGCCCTCCCCGCACCTCCCCAGAGCCCCCCCCAGTGCCCTGAATGCCCTCCCAGTGCCCCCAGTGCCCCCCCACTGCCCTGAATGCCCTCCCAGCACCTCCCCAGTGCCCCCCCCAGCGCCCCGAATGCCCTCCCAGTACCTCCCCAGTGCCCCCAGTGCCCCCCCAGCGCCCTGAATGCCCTCCCAGTACCTCCCCAGTGCCCCCAGTGCCCCTCCCAGCGCCCTGAATGCCCTCCCAGCACCTCCCCAGTGCCCCCAGTGCCCCCCCCCAGCGCCCCGAATGCCCTCCCAGCACCTCCCCAGTGCCCCCAGTGCCCCCCCCAGCGCCCCGAATGCCCTCCCAGCACCTCCCCAGTGCCCCCAGTGCCCTGAATCCCCTCCCCGCACCCCCCCAGTGCCCCCAGTGCCCCCCCCAGTGCCCTGAATCCCCTCCCCGCACCCCCCCAGTGCCCCCAGTGCCCCCCAGCACCGGTGAAGCCGCCGATGGACCAGGCGTAGAGGACGATGTCGCCGGGGGAGAAGCGCAGGCGCTGCAGCGCGTATCGCATCACCACGTCCATGGCGTTGGCCTCGCTCTGCGGCATCGGCACCCCCTGCGGGGGGGGGGAGGGGTGGCGCTCGGGGCCGGGGGGGCTCCCCCAGGCCGGGGTCCCCCCAAAATGCGGGGGGGCGGGGACTCACCGTGCTACCGGCGAAGCCGGGGTGGTTCCAGCCCAGGACGGAGTAACCGGCTGGGGGGGGAGCGGGGGGTCACCCCCGTCCTGCGCATGGTTCGGCCCCAAAAACGGGGGCGGAGCCACGCAGGGTCCCCTCCGCCCAAAACCAGATGAACCAAGCCGACACACCCCCCCCAAATCCCCCCG
The DNA here is from genome assembly GCF_964289735.1 of Phaethon aethereus. Classification (NCBI taxonomy): domain Eukaryota; kingdom Metazoa; phylum Chordata; class Aves; order Phaethontiformes; family Phaethontidae; genus Phaethon; species Phaethon aethereus. The sequence continues at coordinate 8,897 of NW_028114298.1, read as the reverse complement.
TGGTTCGTCCCACCCGCAGCCCCCGCCCTGGACTGGACCAGCCCATGGGGCGCTGGGGGGGGGGGGCACCCATTTGGGGGGCTCAGGGTGACCCGTGGGGGCCGAGGGGTGGCTTGTGGGGCGGGGGAGGGGTCCCGTGGGGTCGGGAGGGTCCCTCCGTGGGGGTCCCGTGGGGCTGGGGGGGTCCGTACCGTCCAGGGGCGTGGAGAGGCAGCCGACCTCGTAGAAACCCGCGTTGCCCTCGCAGCAAATGACCTGGCGGGGGAGGGGGGGTGTGTCAGAGCCCCTCCCCCCGCCCCTCCCCCTCCCCCCGCCCCTCCCCCCCGCCTCACCAGGGTCCCGCCGCGGGGGTCGGGGCCGTCGCGGCGGTCGACGAACATGGTGTCGATCTCGTTGCCGTCGCAGGCCAGCAGCTTGGCGCGCCGGCCGCCGCACTGCGGGGCGGGGCGAGGGCGGGGTCGGGGCGGGGCGAGGGGCGGGGCGGGGGGGGCGGGGCGAGGGGCGGGGCTCACCTGCTCCACCAGGCGGGCCTGGCCCTGCAGCAGCGCCGGCAGCAGCGCCTTCTGCAGCAGCCGCACCGAGCCCGGGAAGAGCATCCGCCGGCCCAGGGTGTGCGCCAGCAGCAGGCTGCGGGCGGGGTCACGGCGGGCTCCGCCCACGCGAGGGCGGGGCCCGCGCTAGCCCCGCCCCCGGGGGGCACGCCCACGGGGGTGGGGGGGGGCCCCCCCCCGGCCGTGGGACGTGGGGCAGAGAGGGTCCCTTGGGGGCGGGGTCAGGGGCTCCGCCCACATAACGGGGTGGGGTCAGGGGCTCCGCGCACACACACCAGGGAGGGGTCAGTGGCTCCACCCACAGCCTTGGGGCGGGACCAGGAGCTCCACCCACACCCCCCAGGGCAGGGCCATGGGCTCCACCCACACTCTTGGGGTGGGGCCAGTGGCTCCGCCCACACGTGCCAGGAAGGGGCCAGGGGCTCCGCCCACACATGGCAGGGATGGGTCAGGGGCTCCACCCACACCCTTGGGGCGGGGCCAGGGGCTCCGCCCACACGTGCCAGGAAGGGGCCAGGGGCTCCGCCCACACATGGCAGGGATGGGTCAGGGGCTCCACCCACACCCTTGGGGCGGGGCCAGGGGCTCCACCCACATTTTCTCACAGTGCCATGGCAGCTCCACCCACATCCCTTGGGGGTGGGGCCAGGGATACAAAGCCCCACCCCCTCCCTTCAGGGGTGGAGTCAGGCCTCACGAACTCCACCCCCTGCCACAGGCTATCCATAAGGAGTTGCCCACCTCAAGGCCCACCTCCAAGCCACACCCCACGTAGCCCCACCCCTCGGAGCCCCGCCCACCTGGCCAGCTGGCAGGGCAGCTTCCGCAGGGTCCCCAGGAGGCCCCGGGCGGCTCCTCGGTGCCGGGGGGGGGTGCGGAGCAGGGGCACGTCCCGGGAGCCCCCCCTGCACACGGGGGGGGGGTGTCAGGGGGTCCCCGAGGGTGCAGGGGGGGCCCCGGGGGGGCCTGGGGGGGCGGGGGCTCACCAGGCGGGGCCAGAGCTGTCCCAGCGGAAGTCGACGGGCCAGCTGCGGAAGTCGAAGGTGTAGTGCGCCAGCTTGCGCTGCGGGGGGACAAGGAAAGTGGGGTGAAGGCCCCCCAAAAGCCCCAGGGGGGTCCCCAGCGCCCTGGTGGGGTGCCCTGACCCTCCAAGGGGGGTCCCAGGTCCCCAGGGGTGTCCCCCGCACCCTAAGGAAGGTTCCCCAATGCTCTATGGGGCCCCCCAGCACTTTCAGGGGGGTCCATGATGCTCTGTGGGGGGTCCCAGCGCCCTCGGGGGGGGCCACTGGCACCCTGGGGGCGTCCCCGGCACCCCAGGGGGGGGTCCCCAGCTCACCTTGACCTCGGGGGTGCCCAGGCGGTGGCTGTCCTCCAGCACCGAGATGAACTCCACGTACTGGGGGTTGCTCCAGCGGCCGATGCCTGGCGGGGGGGACACGGGGGGGGAAGAGGACGCATGTGGGGAGGCTGGGGGGGTCCCGGGGAGGGGTCCCGGGCGGGAAGGGGCCCCCCAGCCCACGGTTCTCACCTCGCAGACAGGCCACCCCCGCCAGCAGCAGAACCACGGTGGCGGCGCAGTGGGAGAGCGGCACCACCCGCGACATTGTCAGCAGCCCTGGGGGGGGGGGGCACGGGGTGTGGGGGCGTCAGGGACCCCCCCGTGGGCAGCACCCACCCCGCCCCAGCCTGACCTTGACCCCCCGCATCCCCAGCTGGACCCCCAGAGCAGCCCCAAAGCCCCCAACACCCCCCAAACAGCCCTACTTGCCCCCCAACGCAGCCCCGGTCCCCCCAGAACCAGCCCCAACCCCCCTCCAAGCATAAGCCCCGCCCCCAGCCCCCCCGCAGCCCCCCCCAGCCCCACCTTTGCGGTACAGGTAGAAGACGGCCAAGGGCGACGCGTAGTAGGAGACGGACCAGAGCACCGAGGCCTGCGGGGACCCCCGTCACCCCATGCCGGGGGGGCACCGGCTCCAGGGGGGGCCAGGGCCCGTGGGGGGTCCCAGGACCCATGGGGGGGGTCGGGTGGGGGTCCCAGGCTCCATGGGGGAGGTCCCAGGGTCCATGGGGGGGGCCCAGGCTCCATGGGGGGGGTCGGGGGGAGGTCCCAGGTTCTATACAGGGGCCCATGGGGGGACCCCGGCGTTTGAGGAGGGTCCCAGGGTCCGGGGGGGGGGGGGGTCCTGGTTCGGGGGGGGGGGCAGGGCCACTGCAGGTGCAGTGGCGGGGGGAGGGGGCAGGACGACACCCCGGCCGGGGGGGGGAGGGTTGGACACGGGGGGGGGAGGGGCCACGCCAGGCCCTGGGGGGCGGGGCAGGGGACAGCGGGACCCCGCCGGGGGGAGGCGGGACGGGAGACCCGGGGGAGGCCCCCAACCCCCGGGGGGGGCTGACGGGACCCCCGGGCCGAGCCCCGCCCCGCTCTCACCAGCGCCAGGACGCTGTCCGTGTGCTTCTCCAGCCCCCGCGGCTGGTAGTACGAGTCCTGCGGCGGGGGGGGGAACGGTCACGGTCACGGTCACGGGTGGGTCCCCGCGCCTCCCCCCCCCCCACACCCCCGCCGCCATCTTGCCGCCGTCGCCATGCCAACGCCCTCCGCCCCCCTCCCCGGGGCTCACCCAGGCCGGCTCCCCCCGGCCGCCCCCCGCTCCCGCCGCCGGCCCCGGCGCGGCCCCGCGCGGCCGATGGACGCGGTAGAGCCGCGGGCCCAGGACGCAGCTCAGCAGCTTCGCCATGGCGGCGGCGGCGGCGGCGGCCGGAAGCGGAGCGGAAGCGCAGGGACGGAGGAGGGCGGGACTTCCGGTCGCGCTACGGCGGCCCGCGAGGGGCGGGGCCTGGGGAAGACGCCCCGCCTCCAGGGAGGCCCACGGTGTCATGGCAACCGGAGGTCAAGATGGCGGCGTTGCCGTGGTGACGGCACGTGGTGGTGGGGGGTAAAACCACCCCAAAATGCCCCAACCCCCCCCCCAACCCCCCCCCAGCCTCAAGTGCCCCAAATGTCCCCAAAACCGCCCGAACCAGCCCAAAACGCCCCAAAACCGGCCTGAACGCCCCCAAAATGCCTCCAAACGCCCCGAACCTGCCCTAAACACCCCAAAATGCCCCAGAACCATCCCCCAACCCAGCCACCCAGGTCCCCCCCCACCAGGGCTGCCCCCCACCCCCCCAGCTCACGCCCAACCCCCAACGCCCTTTGCTTCCGTTTTTCCGAATCTCTTTATATTTTGGGTCAAAGAAAGGACAAAACCCGCGAGGGGGGCGGAGGGCGCGTTCGGAGGGGCCCGGGGGGGGGGACTGTGCGTCCCCCTCCTCAGCGGATGGTCTTGACGGGGCTCTTGAAGTTGCTGGCAGCCTGGAGCTGCAGCTGGTACGCCATGGGGTGGATCTTGAAACCGTAGAGCCTGTACGGGGCGGCAGACAGCAGCCGTCAGTAGGTTCCAGAGTGAACGAAAGCTCGAAGCGGGGATTTTTTAATGGCGGGGGGGAGGAGGAGGAGGAGGAAGGCCGACCTGGGGACGAACTGGTTGGCAGGGCGCTTGGGGCGGTACTCGGGGTGCACCATGAAGAGCATGTGGGGGAAGCCGGTGCCGAAGTAGGCGCCGTCGGTGTGGTGGTGGCGCGAGGACTTGGGCGTGTAGACGTCCATGCACTTGGGGCAGTAGAGCTTCACCATCGCCTCCCCCGGGATGTCCGACAGCCCTGGGGGGCCGGGGTCAGCCCCACAGCCCCCCCCACGGACCCCTCCCCATTCCCCCCCTGCCTCCAGTGACCCCCAGACCCTCCAACCCTGCCCCCCCCCCGGTAGACCCAAGCATCCAGGCCCCCCCCAGCCCCCTCCCCACTCTCCCCAGTGGGCCCAGACATCTGGGCCTGCCCCCCACAGCCACTCCCCACGGCCCCGCGGCCCCACGCCCCCGCCCCACGCCCCCTCACCGATGGGCAGCATGGGCTGGTTCTCGCAGTAGACGCGGGGGCAATACCCGAAATCCCCCTGCTGGTACTTCTCCAGCTGGGAAGGACGCACAGACAGAAGAGGTTGGGGGGGGTCCCGGGTTGCTGGGGGGGGGGGGTTCCTGGGGTTGGGGGGGGGTCCCGGGGGGGGTGACCCACCATCTGGGCGATTCCGCGGTTGGTGAGGATGTAGCGGGCGTGGATCAGGCCGTAGAGCATCTCGGCCGCCTGCTCGATCAGGTCGCTCTGGTTGGGGTTGTCTTCCAGCTCCTCGTCTGGGGAGGGGGCGCGGGGTTAGGGCGGGGGTCCGGACAGCCCCCCCACACCCCCCCGGAGCCCCCTCCGGGGTCCCTACCAGGCTCCAGGTCGAGGATCATGTCCAGCGCCTGCCGGTAGTGCGGGACCTGCTCGTTCAGCCCCGTCAGGTTAAACTTGTCCTGGATGTAGTCCTCGTCCACCTGCGGGCGGGGGTCAGCGCCGGGGGGCCGGGGGGGGACAGAAGGGTCTGGGGGGGGGGGAAGTGGGTCTGGAGGGGACACAGTGGGGTTTGGGGGGGGGGACGGCGGGGTCTGGCAGGGGGAAGTGGGTCTGGGGGGGGGAAGGGGGTCCCAGGGAGGAGGCAGTGTGGCCTGGGGGAGACAGGGCGGTCCCGAGGGGGACAGTGGGGTCCCGGGGGGGAGGAAAAGTGGGTCTGGGGGGGAACAACGGGGTCGGGGGGACGGCGGGGTCGGGGGGCAGCCCGGGGAACCCACCTCGCAGAAGAACTCGTTGCCGCGGAGGCCGCAGAACCAGGAGATCCACGACACCTCCTCGGAGCTGCTCATCGTCCCGGGGGGCTGTGGGGGGCGGCGGGTCAGGCGGCGGCGGCGGCGGGGGGGGGCCCAGGCCGCTCCCCCGGTGCCGACCACCGCGCCCCCACGCGCCGGTCAATGGACCCCCAACCGCCCCCCCCGAGGCCCTCCCCGGCCCCCCGGCGCCCTTCGGGGCCCTCGCCGACCCCCGGGACCCCCCGGGCCTCACCGCGGCTCTCAGGGGCGATCCGGGCCCGCTCCGCGCCGCGCCGCGCATGCGCCGCCGCGGGGCACGCCGGGAAGCGCAGTCCCCTCCCCAAGCCCCGCCCCCTCTCCGCAAAACCACGCCCCCTCCCTCGCCAAACCCTGCTCTAAACCCTATCAAGCCCCTCCCCGCCACCGCTGAACTCCGCCCACGCCATCTAGACCCCGCCCCTTCCTAGCTAACACACGCCCCGTTCACTCTAAATCCCGCCACTCCCAACCCCGCCTCCTCCTCGCTGGACCCCACCCCTTCCCCCCGGAACCAGCCAATCAGTGCCCGCCGACACGCCCACCGCCAACCCGAGGGGCAGCCGCCCCGCTCAGCGCTCCCGGCGCGGCAGGCGCAAGGCACGCTGGGAGTTGTAGGCGCGGAGAGGGGCGGGGGGCTCTGAAGGAGGGGTAAGCGGCGCGCCCCGCCGGTAATTAGCGGGGAGGGTTAATTAATTGAGTTCCGCCCCGCAGGGCGCCGGGGAGCGCGGGGATGCGGCCCAGAGGCCTGGCAGAGGCGTCGGGAGCGGGAGCGCGCATGCGCCAAAGCACCCCCCGTCACGCATGCGCACGCCGCACCCGGCGGGTTCTGCGCATGCGTCGCCTCCTGCGCCTGCGCGTCCCGCCCCTCCTCCCGCGCCGCTGCGCATGCGCCCCGCGTCACTCCGCTCTGCCCGGTTCGGCCTCTCTATGGTGAGCGCGGCCGCGGTCCTCCCGCGGCCCCCCCGGTCCCGGTGCTGCCCCACGGACCCGCCGGGTGACCCACGGTGCCCCACGGCTCGAGCCCCACAGCTCCCGGGCCTGCCCCACGGCGCCAGCCCCACGGTCTTAGCCCCACAGCGCCCGGGCCTGCCCCACGGCCCCGATCCCACGGCCCCGGCCCCGATCCCACGGCCCCAGCCCCACAGCGCCCAGGCCTGCCCCACAGCCCCAGCCCCACAGTGCCCGGGCCTGCCCCACGGCGCGCAGGCCTGCCCCACGGCCCCAGCCCTATGGTCCTGGCCCCACGGCGCGCAGGCCTGCCCCACGGCCCCAGCCCTATGGTCCTGGCCCCACGGCGCGCAGGCCTGCCCCACGGCCCCAGCCCTATGGCCCCAGCCCCACGGCCCCCGGGCCTGCCCCACGGCCCCAGCCCCACGGCCCTCGCTCTGCCCCTCTCGAGCTTCAGCCCTGACCCCCCGCTTCACCCCCACCCCCCTCTCCGGCAGCCCGCGGCCCCCCGGCCCCCGCCATGACACCCCTCATCGCCTTCACCCGGGGCCGGGACCAGGGCGGGGGCTGGAGGGACGGGCGCCTGCAGGAGCCCCCCCCGCCCCCCCGCCGCCCCCCCGCCGCCCCCTCCCCCGGCGAAGAGGCCCGGCGCTTCTACGAGAGCCTCCTGGCCGAGGGCCCGGGGGTCGCGGCGCCGCCCCCCGCCCCGCGCCCCACGGCGGCGACTGGAGCCCCGGAGCGGGATCTCCCCCGGTGAGTGCGCCCCGCTCCCCCCCCCCCGCCCCCCCCCCGCGCCAAACCGCGGCGCTAACGAGGCGCCTCCCTCCCCCCGCAGCCCCCCGGCCCCCCACTTCTGCCCCACCTGCGGGACCCACTTCGCCGACCCCCCCCGGCAGCACCGCAGCTCCACCGCCCACCTGCTGGCGCGGGGGGGGGGGGCCCCGCCGCCGCCCCCCGCCCTCCACGTCCCCCCCACCGACGTGGGGTTCCGCCTGCTGCTGCGGGGGGGCTGGGACCCCCGGCGGGGGCTGGGCCGCGCGGGGGAGGGGCGCCGCACCCCCCTCCCCACCCGCCTCAAACGGGACCGGGCGGGGCTGGGCTGCCCGGGGGGGCCGCGCCCGCGCGTCACCCACTTCGGGCCGGGGGACACGGCCGCCGTGGCCGGGCCCCCCCGGGGCGGGGGGGGGCGGGGGGCGCGGAAGGGGGGCGGCGGGGGGCCGGCCCCACGCTCGGAGGCGGCGGCGCGGGCCTGGGAGCGACGGCTCCGGGCCTACATGGGGCGCTGAGCCCCCCCCCCGCCCCCCAAGTGCTCCCCCTGCCCCCCAAGTGCCCCCCCCCAGTCCCCCCCCCAGCATCTTCCCCCCCCCCCCGCCGGGAGGATTCTGGGGCGAAACGCGGCGTTTCCAGACCCACGGTGAGTCCGGAGGGGGGGGGTACGGGGTGGGACACCCCCGCAATGGGGGGGCAGCCCCAGCCCCTCCGCTGCGCCCCATTTCTGAGGCTGAGCTCGCCCGCCGCGCCGGCAGGGGGCGCTGCGCCGCCCAAGTGCCACCTCCGGCCGCGCTGGCCTCTACTTCCGGCCGCCGTTGACGCCACTTCCGCCCGGCGCCGCCATGGGCCCCCGCCGGCACCGCGGTGAGACCCCGACGCGACCCCCGACCCCCCGCGCGCGGCCCGGGGCGTCCGGGTGACCTTTGACCTTTGCCCCCATCAGGCGGCGACCCCCACAAGACCCCCCGCGGCCCGGAGCTGGAGCCAGAGGTTGGGGGGGGTGGCTGTGGGGCAGCTGTGGGGCAGCTGTGGGGCAGCTGTGGGGCTGCGGGAGCAGATGTGGGGCTGAGGGTCAATTGTGGGGCTGGGGGGGGCAGGTGTGGGGCTGAGAGTCAATTGTGGGGCAGGTGTGGGGCTGGGGGGCAGGTGTGGGGCTGGGGGTCAATGTGGGGCAGGTGTGGGGCTGAGGGGCAAATGCGGGGCACATGTGGGGCTGATAGGTGTGGGGTAGGCGTGGGGCTGGAGGAGCAGGTGTGGGGCTGGGGGTCAATTGTGGGGCAGGTGTGGGGCTGAGGCGCAAATGTGGGGTATGTGTGGGGCTGGGGGGCCAGTGTGGGGTAATTGTGGGGCAGCTCTGGGGCTGGGGGGGCAGCTGTGGGGCAGTTGGGGGGCAGCAGTGGGGCTGGGGGGGTTGCTGTCGTGTGGGAGAGCTGGGGGGGGCGGGGGCTGCCCCACGCCGCGCCCTACGTCCCCCTGCCCCACAGGCCCCCCCAGCCCTGAGAGCTGGTGGCTGGAGCGGCTGCTGCAGCAGTGGGAGGATGCGTGTGGGGAGCCCCCCCGGTCCACAGGTACCGCCCCACGGCCGCCCCACACCCTGCGCCACGGCCGCCCGTCACCCTGTCCCACGGCCACCCGTCACCCTGTCCCACGGCCGCCCCACACCCTGCCCATGGCCGCCCCACACCCTGCCCCATGGCTGCTCATCACCCTGCCCCACGGTTGCCCCACACTCTGCCCGTCACCGTGCCCCACGGCCGCCCCACACCCTGCACCATGGCTGCCCCACACCCTGCTTGTCACCCTGCCCCACAGCTGCCCCACACCCTGCCCCACGGCCACCCGACACCCTGCCCCACACGCTGCCCCACAC
>NW_028114299.1:0-48248 GCF_964289735.1 Phaethon aethereus | reverse complement strand
CAGTGCACCTTCCTTGGAGGAGAGAGAGTGCAACGTTTCATTTTAGCATTTTGGCGCTCACGAGCGAGACAAACTGCTTTGGCTGTTTGCAAGGCTAGGAAAGAGCAGAGCCCAGTCTTGCTGTTTATCTGCAATGACTGCCAGGGCAAGTGAGGACCAGCACATCTAGCGAGTATGCACCTTCCTTGGAGGAGAGAGAGTGCAACGTTTCATTTTAGCATTTTGGCGCTCACGAGCGAGACAAACTGCTTTGGCTGTTTGCAAGGCTAGGAAAGAGCAGAGCCCCCAGTCTTGCTGTTTATCTGCAATGACTGCCAGGGCAAGTGAGGACCAGCAAGACAATTCCTGCCTAGCACCTTCCTTGGAGGAGAGAGAGTGCAACGTTTCATTTTAGCATTTTGGCGCTCACGAGCGAGACAAACTGCTTTGGCTGTTTGCAAGGCTAGGAAAGAGCAGAGCCCGAGTCTTGCTGTTTATCTGCAATGACTGCCAGGGCAAGTGAGGACCAGCAAGACAATTCCTGCCTAGCACCTTCCTTGGAGGAGAGAGAGTGCAACGTTTCATTTTAGCATTTTGGCGCTCACGAGCGAGACAAACTGCTTTGGCTGTTTGCAAGGCTAGGAAAGAGCAGAGCCCGAGTCTTGCTGTTTATCTGCAATGACTGCCAGGGCAAGTGAGGACCAGCAAGACAATTCCTGCCTAGCACCTTCCTTGGAGGAGAGAGAGTGCAACGTTTCATTTTAGCATTTTGGCGCTCACGAGCGAGACAAACTGCTTTGGCTGTTTGCAAGGCTAGGAAAGAGCAGAGCCCGAGTCTTGCTGTTTATCTGCAATGACTGCCAGGGCAAGTGAGGACCAGCAAGACAATTCCTGCCTAGCACCTTCCTTGGAGGAGAGAGAGTGCAACGTTTCATTTTAGCATTTTGGCGCTCACGAGCGAGACAAACTGCTTTGGCTGTTTGCAAGGCTAGGAAAGAGCAGAGCCCGAGTCTTGCTGTTTATCTGCAATGACTGCCAGGGCAAGTGAGGACCAGCAAGACAATTCCTGCCTAGCACCTTCCTTGGAGGAGAGAGAGTGCAACGTTTCATTTTAGCATTTTGGCGCTCACGAGCGAGACAAACTGCTTTGGCTGTTTGCAAGGCTAGGAAAGAGCAGAGCCCGAGTCTTGCTGTTTATCTGCAATGACTGCCAGGGCAAGTGAGGACCAGCAAGACAATTCCTGCCTAGCACCTTCCTTGGAGGAGAGAGAGTGCAACGTTTCATTTTAGCATTTTGGCGCTCACGAGCGAGACAAACTGCTTTGGCTGTTTGCAAGGCTAGGAAAGAGCAGAGCCCGAGTCTTGCTGTTTATCTGCAATGACTGCCAGGGCAAGTGAGGACCAGCAAGACAATTCCTGCCTAGCACCTTCCTTGGAGGAGAGAGAGTGCAACGTTTCATTTTAGCATTTTGGCGCTCACGAGCGAGACAAACTGCTTTGGCTGTTTGCAAGGCTAGGAAAGAGCAGAGCCCGAGTCTTGCTGTTTATCTGCAATGACTGCCAGGGCAAGTGAGGACCAGCAAGACAATTCCTGCCTAGCACCTTCCTTGGAGGAGAGAGAGTGCAACGTTTCATTTTAGCATTTTGGCGCTCACGAGCGAGACAAACTGCTTTGGCTGTTTGCAAGGCTAGGAAAGAGCAGAGCCCGAGTCTTGCTGTTTATCTGCAATGACTGCCAGGGCAAGTGAGGACCAGCAAGACAATTCCTGCCTAGCACCTTCCTTGGAGGAGAGAGAGTGCAACGTTTCATTTTAGCATTTTGGCGCTCACGAGCGAGACAAACTGCTTTGGCTGTTTGCAAGGCTAGGAAAGAGCAGAGCCCGAGTCTTGCTGTTTATCTGCAATGACTGCCAGGGCAAGTGAGGACCAGCAAGACAATTCCTGCCTAGCACCTTCCTTGGAGGAGAGAGAGTGCAACGTTTCATTTTAGCATTTTGGCGCTCACGAGCGAGACAAACTGCTTTGGCTGTTTGCAAGGCTAGGAAAGAGCAGAGCCCGAGTCTTGCTGTTTATCTGCAATGACTGCCAGGGCAAGTGAGGACCAGCAAGACAATTCCTGCCTAGCACCTTCCTTGGAGGAGAGAGAGTGCAACGTTTCATTTTAGCATTTTGGCGCTCACGAGCGAGACAAACTGCTTTGGCTGTTTGCAAGGCTAGGAAAGAGCAGAGCCCGAGTCTTGCTGTTTATCTGCAATGACTGCCAGGGCAAGTGAGGACCAGCAAGACAATTCCTGCCTAGCACCTTCCTTGGAGGAGAGAGAGTGCAACGTTTCATTTTAGCATTTTGGCGCTCACGAGCGAGACAAACTGCTTTGGCTGTTTGCAAGGCTAGGAAAGAGCAGAGCCCGAGTCTTGCTGTTTATCTGCAATGACTGCCAGGGCAAGTGAGGACCAGCAAGACAATTCCTGCCTAGCACCTTCCTTGGAGGAGAGAGAGTGCAACGTTTCATTTTAGCATTTTGGCGCTCACGAGCGAGACAAACTGCTTTGGCTGTTTGCAAGGCTAGGAAAGAGCAGAGCCCGAGTCTTGCTGTTTATCTGCAATGACTGCCAGGGCAAGTGAGGACCAGCAAGACAATTCCTGCCTAGCACCTTCCTTGGAGGAGAGAGAGTGCAACGTTTCATTTTAGCATTTTGGCGCTCACGAGCGAGACAAACTGCTTTGGCTGTTTGCAAGGCTAGGAAAGAGCAGAGCCCGAGTCTTGCTGTTTATCTGCAATGACTGCCAGGGCAAGTGAGGACCAGCAAGACAATTCCTGCCTAGCACCTTCCTTGGAGGAGAGAGAGTGCAACGTTTCATTTTAGCATTTTGGCGCTCACGAGCGAGACAAACTGCTTTGGCTGTTTCAAAGGCTAGGAAAGAGCAGAGCCCGAGTCTTGCTGTTTATCTGCAATGACTGCCAGGGCAAGTGAGGACCAGCAAGACAATTCCTGCCTAGCACCTTCCTTGGAGGAGAGAGAGTGCAACGTTTCATTTTAGCATTTTGGAGTGCGAGAGTGAGAAAAAGCAGAGTGCCTGTTTGCAAGGCTAGGAAAGAGCAGAGCCCGAGTCTTGCTGTTTATCTGCAATGACTGCCAGGGCAAGTGAGGACCAGCAAGACAATTCCTGCCTAGCACCTTCCTTGGAGGAGAGAGAGTGCAACGTTTCATTTTAGCATTTTGGCGCTCACGAGCGAGACAAACTGCTTTGGCTGTTTGCAAGGCTAGGAAAGAGCAGAGCCCGAGTCTTGCTGTTTATCTGCAATGACTGCCAGGGCAAGTGAGGACCAGCAAGACAATTCCTGCCTAGCACCTTCCTTGGAGGAGAGAGAGTGCAACGTTTCATTTTGCTTTTTGGAGTACGAGAGTGAGAAAAAGCAGAGTGCCTGTTTGCAAGGCTAGGAAAGAGCAGAGCCCCAGTCTTGCTGTTTATCTGCAATGACTGCCAGGGCAAGTGAGGACCAGCAAGACAATTCCTGCCTAGCACCTTCCTTGGAGGAGAGAGAGTGCAACGTTTCATTTTAGCATTTTGGCGCTCACGAGCGAGACAAACTGCTTTGGCTGTTTGCAAGGCTAGGAAAGAGCAGAGCCCCAGTCTTGCTGTTTATCTGCAATGACTGCCAGGGCAAGTGAGGACCAGCAAGACAATTCCTGCCTAGCACCTTCCTTGGAGGAGAGAGAGTGCAACGTTTCATTTTAGCATTTTGGCGCTCACGAGCGAGACAAACTGCTTTGGCTGTTTGCAAGGCTAGGAAAGAGCAGAGCCCGAGTCTTGCTGTTTATCTGCAATGACTGCCAGGGCAAGTGAGGACCAGCAAGACAATTCCTGCCTAGCACCTTCCTTGGAGGAGAGAGAGTGCAACGTTTCATTTTAGCATTTTGGCGCTCACGAGCGAGACAAACTGCTTTGGCTGTTTGCAAGGCTAGGAAAGAGCAGAGCCCGAGTCTTGCTGTTTATCTGCAATGACTGCCAGGGCAAGTGAGGACCCGCAAGACAATTCCTGCCTAGCACCTTCCTTGGAGGAGAGAGAGTGCAACGTTTCATTTTAGCATTTTGGCGCTCACGAGCGAGACAAACTCCTTTGGCTGTTTGCAAGGCTAGGAAAGAGCAGAGCCCGAGTCTTGCTGTTTATCTGCAATGACTGCCAGGGCAAGTGAGGACCAGCAAGACAATTCCTGCCTAGCACCTTCCTTGGAGGAGAGAGAGTGCAACGTTTCATTTTAGCATTTTGGCGCTCACGAGCGAGACAAACTGCTTTGGCTGTTTGCAAGGCTAGGAAAGAGCAGAGCCCGAGTCTTGCTGTTTATCTGCAATGACTGCCAGGGCAAGTGAGGACCAGCAAGACAATTCCTGCCTAGCACCTTCCTTGGAGGAGAGAGAGTGCAACGTTTCATTTTAGCATTTTGGCGCTCACGAGCGAGACAAACTGCTTTGGCTGTTTGCAAGGCTAGGAAAGAGCAGAGCCCGAGTCTTGCTGTTTATCTGCAATGACTGCCAGGGCAAGTGAGGACCAGCAAGACAATTCCTGCCTAGCACCTTCCTTGGAGGAGAGAGAGTGCAACGTTTCATTTTAGCATTTTGGCGCTCACGAGCGAGACAAACTGCTTTGGCTGTTTGCAAGGCTAGGAAAGAGCAGAGCCCGAGTCTTGCTGTTTATCTGCAATGACTGCCAGGGCAAGTGAGGACCAGCAAGACAATTCCTGCCTAGCACCTTCCTTGGAGGAGAGAGAGTGCAACGTTTCATTTTAGCATTTTGGCGCTCACGAGCGAGACAAACTGCTTTGGCTGTTTGCAAGGCTAGGAAAGAGCAGAGCCCGAGTCTTGCTGTTTATCTGCAATGACTGCCAGGGCAAGTGAGGACCAGCAAGACAATTCCTGCCTAGCACCTTCCTTGGAGGAGAGAGAGGGCAACGTTTCATTTTAGCATTTTGGCGCTCACGAGCGAGACAAACTGCTTTGCCTGTTTGCAAGGCTAGGTAAGAGCAGAGCCCGAGTCTTGCTGTTTATCTGCAATGACTGCCAGGGCAAGTGAGGACCAGCAAGACAATTCCTGCCTAGCACCTTCCTTGGAGGAGAGAGAGTGCAACGTTTCATTTTGCTTTTTGGAGAGCGAGAGTGAGAAAAAGCAGAGTGCCTGTTTGCAAGGCTAGGAAAGAGCAGAGCCCGAGTCTTGCTGTTTATCTGCAATGACTGCCAGGGCAAGTGAGGACCAGCAAGACAATTCCTGCCTAGCACCTTCCTTGGAGGAGAGAGAGTGCAACGTTTCATTTTAGCATTTTGGCGCTCACGAGCGAGACAAACCTCTTTGGCTGTTTGCAAGGCTAGGAAAGAGCAGAGCCCCAGTCTTGCTGTTTATCTGCAATGACTGCCAGGGCAAGTGAGGACCAGCAAGACAATTCCTGCCTAGCACCTTCCTTGGAGGAGAGAGAGTGCAACGTTTCATTTTAGCATTTTGGCGCTCACGAGCGAGACAAACTGCTTTGGCTGTTTGCAAGGCTAGGAAAGAGCAGAGCCCGAGTCTTGCTGTTTATCTGCAATGACTGCCAGGGCAAGTGAGGACCAGCAAGACAATTCCTGCCTAGCACCTTCCTTGGAGGAGAGAGAGGGCAACGTTTCATTTTAGCATTTTGGCGCTCACGAGCGAGACAAACTGCTTTGGCTGTTTGCAAGGCTAGGAAAGAGCAGAGCCCGAGTCTTGCTGTTTATCTGCAATGACTGCCAGGGCAAGTGAGGACCAGCAAGACAATTCCTGCCTAGCACCTTCCTTGGAGGAGAGAGAGGGCAACGTTTCATTTTAGCATTTTGGCGCTCACGAGCGAGACAAACTGCTTTGGCTGTTTGCAAGGCTAGGAAAGAGCAGAGCCCGAGTCTTGCTGTTTATCTGCAATGACTGCCAGGGCAAGTGAGGACCAGCAAGACAATTCCTGCCTAGCACCTTCCTTGGAGGAGAGAGAGTGCAACGTTTCATTTTAGCATTTTGGCGCTCACGAGCGAGACAAACTGCTTTGGCTGTTTGCAAGGCTAGGAAAGAGCAGAGCCCCAGTCTTGCTGTTTATCTGCAATGACTGCCAGGGCAAGTGAGGACCAGCAAGACAATTCCTGCCTAGCACCTTCCTTGGAGGAGAGAGAGTGCAACGTTTCATTTTAGCATTTTGGCGCTCACGAGGGAGACAAACTGCTTTGGCTGTTTGCAAGGCTAGGAAAGAGCAGAGCCCCAGACTTGCTGTTTATCTGCAATGACTGCCAGGGCAAGTGAGGACCAGCAAGACAATTCCTGCCTAGCACCTTCCTTGGAGGAGAGAGAGTGCAACGTTTCATTTTAGCATTTTGGCGCTCACGAGCGAGACAAACTGCTTTGGCTGTTTGCAAGGCTAGGAAAGAGCAGAGCCCCAGTCTTGCTGTTTATCTGCAATGACTGCCAGGGCAAGTGAGGACCAGCAAGACAATTCCTGCCTAGCACCTTCCTTGGAGGAGAGAGAGTGCAACGTTTCATTTTAGCATTTTGGCGCTCACGAGCGAGACAAACTGCTTTGGCTGTTTGCAAGGCTAGGAAAGAGCAGAGCCCGAGTCTTGCTGTTTATCTGCAATGACTGCCAGGGCAAGTGAGGACCAGCAAGACAATTCCTGCCTAGCACCTTCCTTGGAGGAGAGAGAGGGCAACGTTTCATTTTAGCATTTTGGCGCTCACGAGCGAGACAAACTGCTTTGGCTGTTTGCAAGGCTAGGAAAGAGCAGAGCCCGAGTCTTGCTGTTTATCTGCAATGACTGCCAGGGCAAGTGAGGACCAGCAAGACAATTCCTGCCTAGCACCTTCCTTGGAGGAGAGAGAGGGCAACGTTTCATTTTAGCATTTTGGCGCTCACGAGCGAGACAAACTGCTTTGCCTGTTTGCAAGGCTAGGTAAGAGCAGAGCCCGAGTCTTGCTGTTTATCTGCAATGACTGCCAGGGCAAGTGAGGACCAGCAAGACAATTCCTGCCTAGCACCTTCCTTGGAGGAGAGAGAGTGCAACGTTTCATTTTGCTTTTTGGAGAGCGAGAGTGAGAAAAAGCAGAGTGCCTGTTTGCAAGGCTAGGAAAGAGCAGAGCCCGAGTCTTGCTGTTTATCTGCAATGACTGCCAGGGCAAGTGAGGACCAGCAAGACAATTCCTGCCTAGCACCTTCCTTGGAGGAGAGAGAGTGCAACGTTTCATTTTAGCATTTTGGCGCTCACGAGCGAGACAAACTGCTTTGGCTGTTTGCAAGGCTAGGAAAGAGCAGAGCCCGAGTCTTGCTGTTTATCTGCAATGACTGCCAGGGCAAGTGAGGACCAGCAAGACAATTCCTGCCTAGCACCTTCCTTGGAGGAGAGAGAGTGCAACGTTTCATTTTAGCATTTTGGCGCTCACGAGCGAGACAAACTGCTTTGGCTGTTTGCAAGGCTAGGAAAGAGCAGAGCCCGAGTCTTGCTGTTTATCTGCAATGACTGCCAGGGCAAGTGAGGACCAGCAAGACAATTCCTGCCTAGCACCTTCCTTGGAGGAGAGAGAGGGCAACGTTTCATTTTAGCATTTTGGCGCTCACGAGCGAGACAAACTGCTTTGGCTGTTTGCAAGGCTAGGAAAGAGCAGAGCCCGAGTCTTGCTGTTTATCTGCAATGACTGCCAGGGCAAGTGAGGACCAGCAAGACAATTCCTGCCTAGCACCTTCCTTGGAGGAGAGAGAGTGCAACGTTTCATTTTAGCATTTTGGCGCTCACGAGCGAGACAAACTGCTTTGGCTGTTTGCAAGGCTAGGAAAGAGCAGAGCCCGAGTCTTGCTGTTTATCTGCAATGACTGCCAGGGCAAGTGAGGACCAGCAAGACAATTCCTGCCTAGCACCTTCCTTGGAGGAGAGAGAGGGCAACGTTTCATTTTAGCATTTTGGCGCTCACGAGCGAGACAAACTGCTTTGGCTGTTTGCAAGGCTAGGAAAGAGCAGAGCCCGAGTCTTGCTGTTTATCTGCAATGACTGCCAGGGCAAGTGAGGACCAGCAAGACAATTCCTGCCTAGCACCTTCCTTGGAGGAGAGAGAGGGCAACGTTTCATTTTAGCATTTTGGCGCTCACGAGCGAGACAAACTGCTTTGGCTGTTTGCAAGGCTAGGAAAGAGCAGAGCCCGAGTCTTGCTGTTTATCTGCAATGACTGCCAGGGCAAGTGAGGACCAGCAAGACAATTCCTGCCTAGCACCTTCCTTGGAGGAGAGAGAGTGCAACGTTTCATTTTAGCATTTTGGCGCTCACGAGCGAGACAAACTGCTTTGGCTGTTTGCAAGGCTAGGAAAGAGCAGAGCCCCAGTCTTGCTGTTTATCTGCAATGACTGCCAGGGCAAGTGAGGACCAGCAAGACAATTCCTGCCTAGCACCTTCCTTGGAGGAGAGAGAGTGCAACGTTTCATTTTAGCATTTTGGCGCTCACGAGGGAGACAAACTGCTTTGGCTGTTTGCAAGGCTAGGAAAGAGCAGAGCCCGAGTCTTGCTGTTTATCTGCAATGACTGCCAGGGCAAGTAGGACCAGCAAGACAATTCCTGCCTAGCACCTTCCTTGGAGGAGAGAGAGTGCAACGTTTCATTTTAGCATTTTGGCGCTCACGAGCGAGACAAACTGCTTTGGCTGTTTGCAAGGCTAGGAAAGAGCAGAGCCCGAGTCTTGCTGTTTATCTGCAATGACTGCCAGGGCAAGTGAGGACCAGCAAGACAATTCCTGCCTAGCACCTTCCTTGGAGGAGAGAGAGTGCAACGTTTCATTTTAGCATTTTGGCGCTCACGAGCGAGACAAACTGCTTTGGCTGTTTGCAAGGCTAGGAAAGAGCAGAGCCCGAGTCTTGCTGTTTATCTGCAATGACTGCCAGGGCAAGTGAGGACCAGCAAGACAATTCCTGCCTAGCACCTTCCTTGGAGGAGAGAGAGTGCAACGTTTCATTTTGCTTTTTGGAGAGCGAGAGTGAGAAAAAGCAGAGTGCCTGTTTGCAAGGCTAGGAAAGAGCAGAGCCCGAGTCTTGCTGTTTATCTGCAATGACTGCCAGGGCAAGTGAGGACCAGCAAGACAATTCCTGCCTAGCACCTTCCTTGGAGGAGAGAGAGTGCAACGTTTCATTTTAGCATTTTGGCGCTCACGAGCGAGACAAAACTGCTTTGGCTGTTTGCAAGGCTAGGAAAGAGCAGAGCCCCAGTCTTGCTGTTTATCTGCAATGACTGCCAGGGCAAGTGAGGACCAGCAAGACAATTCCTGCCTAGCACCTTCCTTGGAGGAGAGAGAGTGCAACGTTTCATTTTAGCATTTTGGCGCTCACGAGCGAGACAAACTGCTTTGGCTGTTTGCAAGGCTAGGAAAGAGCAGAGCCCGAGTCTTGCTGTTTATCTGCAATGACTGCCAGGGCAAGTGAGGACCAGCAAGACAATTCCTGCCTAGCACCTTCCTTGGAGGAGAGAGAGTGCAACGTTTCATTTTAGCATTTTGGCGCTCACGAGCGAGACAAACTGCTTTGGCTGTTTGCAAGGCTAGGAAAGAGCAGAGCCCGAGTCTTGCTGTTTATCTGCAATGACTGCCAGGGCAAGTGAGGACCAGCAAGACAATTCCTGCCTAGCACCTTCCTTGGAGGAGAGAGAGTGCAACGTTTCATTTTGCTTTTTGGAGAGCGAGAGTGAGAAAAAGCAGAGTGCCTGTTTGCAAGGCTAGGAAAGAGCAGAGCCCGAGTCTTGCTGTTTATCTGCAATGACTGCCAGGGCAAGTGAGGACCAGCAAGACAATTCCTGCCTAGCACCTTCCTTGGAGGAGAGAGAGTGCAACGTTTCATTTTAGCATCTTGGCGCTCACGAGCGAGACAAACTGCTTTGGCTGTTTGCAAGGCTAGGAAAGAGCAGAGCCCCAGTCTTGCTGTTTATCTGCAATGACTGCCAGGGCAAGTGAGGACCAGCAAGACAATTCCTGCCTAGCACCTTCCTTGGAGGAGAGAGAGTGCAACGTTTCATTTTAGCATTTTGGCGCTCACGAGCGAGACAAACTGCTTTGGCTGTTTGCAAGGCTAGGAAAGAGCAGAGCCCGAGTCTTGCTGTTTATCTGCAATGACTGCCAGGGCAAGTGAGGACCAGCAAGACAATTCCTGCCTAGCACCTTCCTTGGAGGAGAGAGAGTGCAACGTTTCATTTTAGCATTTTGGCGCTCACGAGCGAGACAAACTGCTTTGGCTGTTTGCAAGGCTAGGAAAGAGCAGAGCCCGAGTCTTGCTGTTTATCTGCAATGACTGCCAGGGCAAGTGAGGACCAGCAAGACAATTCCTGCCTAGCACCTTCCTTGGAGGAGAGAGTAGGGCACGTTTCATTTTAGCATTTTGGCGCTCACGAGCGAGACAAACTGCTTGGCTGTTTGCAAGGCTAGGAAAGAGCAGAGCCCGAGTCTTGCTGTTTATCTGCAATGACTGCCAGGGCAAGTGAGGACCAGCAAGACAATTCCTGCCTAGCACCTTCCTTGGAGGAGAGAGAGGGCAACGTTTCATTTTAGCATTTTGGCGCTCACGAGCGAGACAAACTGCTTTGGCTGTTTGCAAGGCTAGGAAAGAGCAGAGCCCGAGTCTTGCTGTTTATCTGCAATGACTGCCAGGGCAAGTGAGGACCAGCAAGACAATTCCTGCCTAGCACCTTCCTTGGAGGAGAGAGAGGGCAACGTTTCATTTTAGCATTTTGGCGCTCACGAGCGAGACAAACTGCTTTGGCTGTTTGCAAGGCTAGGAAAGAGCAGAGCCCGAGTCTTGCTGTTTATCTGCAATGACTGCCAGGGCAAGTGAGGACCAGCAAGACAATTCCTGCCTAGCACCTTCCTTGGAGGAGAGAGAGTGCAACGTTTCATTTTAGCATTTTGGCGCTCACGAGCGAGACAAACTGCTTTGGCTGTTTGCAAGGCTAGGAAAGAGCAGAGCCCGAGTCTTGCTGTTTATCTGCAATGACTGCCAGGGCAAGTGAGGACCAGCAAGACAATTCCTGCCTAGCACCTTCCTTGGAGGAGAGAGAGTGCAACGTTTCATTTTAGCATTTTGGCGCTCACGAGCGAGACAAACTGCTTTGGCTGTTTGCAAGGCTAGGAAAGAGCAGAGCCCGAGTCTTGCTGTTTATCTGCAATGACTGCCAGGGCAAGTGAGGACCAGCAAGACAATTCCTGCCTAGCACCTTCCTTGGAGGAGAGAGAGTGCAACGTTTCATTTTAGCATTTTGGCGCTCACGAGCGAGACAAACTGCTTTGGCTGTTTGCAAGGCTAGGAAAGAGCAGAGCCCGAGTCTTGCTGTTTATCTGCAATGACTGCCAGGGCAAGTGAGGACCAGCAAGACAATTCCTGCCTAGCACCTTCCTTGGAGGAGAGAGAGTGCAACGTTTCATTTTAGCATTTTGGCGCTCACGAGCGAGACAAACTGCTTTGGCTGTTTGCAAGGCTAGGAAAGAGCAGAGCCCGAGTCTTGCTGTTTATCTGCAATGACTGCCAGGGCAAGTGAGGACCAGCAAGACAATTCCTGCCTAGCACCTTCCTTGGAGGAGAGAGAGTGCAACGTTTCATTTTAGCATTTTGGCGCTCACGAGCGAGACAAACTGCTTTGGCTGTTTGCAAGGCTAGGAAAGAGCAGAGCCCGAGTCTTGCTGTTTATCTGCAATGACTGCCAGGGCAAGTGAGGACCAGCAAGACAATTCCTGCCTAGCACCTTCCTTGGAGGAGAGAGAGTGCAACGTTTCATTTTAGCATTTTGGCGCTCACGAGCGAGACAAACTGCTTTGGCTGTTTGCAAGGCTAGGAAAGAGCAGAGCCCGAGTCTTGCTGTTTATCTGCAATGACTGCCAGGGCAAGTGAGGACCAGCAAGACAATTCCTGCCTAGCACCTTCCTTGGAGGAGAGAGAGTGCAACGTTTCATTTTAGCATTTTGGCGCTCACGAGCGAGACAAACTGCTTTGGCTGTTTGCAAGGCTAGGAAAGAGCAGAGCCCGAGTCTTGCTGTTTATCTGCAATGACTGCCAGGGCAAGTGAGGACCAGCAAGACAATTCCTGCCTAGCACCTTCCTTGGAGGAGAGAGAGGGCAACGTTTCATTTTAGCATTTTGGCGCTCACGAGCGAGACAAACTGCTTTGCCTGTTTGCAAGGCTAGGTAAGAGCAGAGCCCGAGTCTTGCTGTTTATCTGCAATGACTGCCAGGGCAAGTGAGGACCAGCAAGACAATTCCTGCCTAGCACCTTCCTTGGAGGAGAGAGAGTGCAACGTTTCATTTTGCTTTTTGGAGAGCGAGAGTGAGAAAAAGCAGAGTGCCTGTTTGCAAGGCTAGGAAAGAGCAGAGCCCGAGTCTTGCTGTTTATCTGCAATGACTGCCAGGGCAAGTGAGGACCAGCAAGACAATTCCTGCCTAGCACCTTCCTTGGAGGAGAGAGAGTGCAACGTTTCATTTTAGCATTTTGGCGCTCACGAGCGAGACAAACTGCTTTGGCTGTTTGCAAGGCTAGGAAAGAGCAGAGCCCGAGTCTTGCTGTTTATCTGCAATGACTGCCAGGGCAAGTGAGGACCAGCAAGACAATTCCTGCCTAGCACCTTCCTTGGAGGAGAGAGAGGGCAACGTTTCATTTTAGCATTTTGGCGCTCACGAGCGAGACAAACTGCTTTGGCTGTTTGCAAGGCTAGGAAAGAGCAGAGCCCGAGTCTTGCTGTTTATCTGCAATGACTGCCAGGGCAAGTGAGGACCAGCAAGACAATTCCTGCCTAGCACCTTCCTTGGAGGAGAGAGAGTGCAACGTTTCATTTTAGCATTTTGGCGCTCACGAGCGAGACAAACTGCTTTGGCTGTTTGCAAGGCTAGGAAAGAGCAGAGCCCGAGTCTTGCTGTTTATCTGCAATGACTGCCAGGGCAAGTGAGGACCAGCAAGACAATTCCTGCCTAGCACCTTCCTTGGAGGAGAGAGAGGGCAACGTTTCATTTTAGCATTTTGGCGCTCACGAGCGAGACAAACTGCTTTGGCTGTTTGCAAGGCTAGGAAAGAGCAGAGCCCGAGTCTTGCTGTTTATCTGCAATGACTGCCAGGGCAAGTGAGGACCAGCAAGACAATTCCTGCCTAGCACCTTCCTTGGAGGAGAGAGAGGGCAACGTTTCATTTTAGCATTTTGGCGCTCACGAGCGAGACAAACTGCTTTGGCTGTTTGCAAGGCTAGGAAAGAGCAGAGCCCGAGTCTTGCTGTTTATCTGCAATGACTGCCAGGGCAAGTGAGGACCAGCAAGACAATTCCTGCCTAGCACCTTCCTTGGAGGAGAGAGAGTGCAACGTTTCATTTTAGCATTTTGGCGCTCACGAGCGAGACAAACTGCTTTGGCTGTTTGCAAGGCTAGGAAAGAGCAGAGCCCCAGTCTTGCTGTTTATCTGCAATGACTGCCAGGGCAAGTGAGGACCAGCAAGACAATTCCTGCCTAGCACCTTCCTTGGAGGAGAGAGAGTGCAACGTTTCATTTTAGCATTTTGGCGCTCACGAGGGAGACAAACTGCTTTGGCTGTTTGCAAGGCTAGGAAAGAGCAGAGCCCCAGTCTTGCTGTTTATCTGCAATGACTGCCAGGGCAAGTGAGGACCAGCAAGACAATTCCTGCCTAGCACCTTCCTTGGAGGAGAGAGAGTGCAACGTTTCATTTTAGCATTTTGGCGCTCACGAGCGAGACAAACTGCTTTGGCTGTTTGCAAGGCTAGGAAAGAGCAGAGCCCGAGTCTTGCTGTTTATCTGCAATGACTGCCAGGGCAAGTGAGGACCAGCAAGACAATTCCTGCCTAGCACCTTCCTTGGAGGAGAGAGAGTGCAACGTTTCATTTTAGCATTTTGGCGCTCACGAGCGAGACAAACTGCTTTGCCTGTTTGCAAGGCTAGGTAAGAGCAGAGCCCGAGTCTTGCTGTTTATCTGCAATGACTGCCAGGGCAAGTGAGGACCAGCAAGACAATTCCTGCCTAGCACCTTCCTTGGAGGAGAGAGAGTGCAACGTTTCATTTTGCTTTTTGGAGAGCGAGAGTGAGAAAAAGCAGAGTGCCTGTTTGCAAGGCTAGGAAAGAGCAGAGCCCGAGTCTTGCTGTTTATCTGCAATGACTGCCAGGGCAAGTGAGGACCAGCAAGACAATTCCTGCCTAGCACCTTCCTTGGAGGAGAGAGAGTGCAACGTTTCATTTTAGCATTTTGGCGCTCACGAGCGAGACAAACTGCTTTGGCTGTTTGCAAGGCTAGGAAAGAGCAGAGCCCCAGTCTTGCTGTTTATCTGCAATGACTGCCAGGGCAAGTGAGGACCAGCAAGACAATTCCTGCCTAGCACCTTCCTT
This sequence comes from Phaethon aethereus, assembly GCF_964289735.1. Taxonomy (NCBI): domain Eukaryota; kingdom Metazoa; phylum Chordata; class Aves; order Phaethontiformes; family Phaethontidae; genus Phaethon; species Phaethon aethereus. The sequence continues at coordinate 33,893 of NW_028114299.1, read as the reverse complement.
GGAGGAGAGAGAGTGCAACGTTTCATTTTAGCATTTTGGCGCTCACGAGCGAGACAAACTGCTTTGGCTGTTTGCAAGGCTAGGAAAGAGCAGAGCCCGAGTCTTGCTGTTTATCTGCAATGACTGCCAGGGCAAGTGAGGACCAGCAAGACAATTCCTGCCTAGCACCTTCCTTGGAGGAGAGAGAGTGCAACGTTTCATTTTAGCATTTTGGCGCTCACGAGCGAGACAAACTGCTTTGGCTGTTTGCAAGGCTAGGAAAGAGCAGAGCCCGAGTCTTGCTGTTTATCTGCAATGACTGCCAGGGCAAGTGAGGACCAGCAAGACAATTCCTGCCTAGCACCTTCCTTGGAGGAGAGAGAGTGCAACGTTTCATTTTGCTTTTTGGAGAGCGAGAGTGAGAAAAAGCAGAGTGCCTGTTTGCAAGGCTAGGAAAGAGCAGAGCCCGAGTCTTGCTGTTTATCTGCAATGACTGCCAGGGCAAGTGAGGACCAGCAAGACAATTCCTGCCTAGCACCTTCCTTGGAGGAGAGAGAGTGCAACGTTTCATTTTAGCATTTTGGCGCTCACGAGCGAGACAAACTGCTTTGGCTGTTTGCAAGGCTAGGAAAGAGCAGAGCCCCAGTCTTGCTGTTTATCTGCAATGACTGCCAGGGCAAGTGAGGACCAGCAAGACAATTCCTGCCTAGCACCTTCCTTGGAGGAGAGAGAGTGCAACGTTTCATTTTAGCATTTTGGCGCTCACGAGCGAGACAAACTGCTTTGGCTGTTTGCAAGGCTAGGAAAGAGCAGAGCCCGAGTCTTGCTGTTTATCTGCAATGACTGCCAGGGCAAGTGAGGACCAGCAAGACAATTCCTGCCTAGCACCTTCCTTGGAGGAGAGAGAGTGCAACGTTTCATTTTAGCATTTTGGCGCTCACGAGCGAGACAAACTGCTTTGGCTGTTTGCAAGGCTAGGAAAGAGCAGAGCCCGAGTCTTGCTGTTTATCTGCAATGACTGCCAGGGCAAGTGAGGACCAGCAAGACAATTCCTGCCTAGCACCTTCCTTGGAGGAGAGAGAGGGCAACGTTTCATTTTAGCATTTTGGCGCTCACGAGCGAGACAAACTGCTTTGGCTGTTTGCAAGGCTAGGAAAGAGCAGAGCCCGAGTCTTGCTGTTTATCTGCAATGACTGCCAGGGCAAGTGAGGACCAGCAAGACAATTCCTGCCTAGCACCTTCCTTGGAGGAGAGAGAGGGCAACGTTTCATTTTAGCATTTTGGCGCTCACGAGCGAGACAAACTGCTTTGGCTGTTTGCAAGGCTAGGAAAGAGCAGAGCCCGAGTCTTGCTGTTTATCTGCAATGACTGCCAGGGCAAGTGAGGACCAGCAAGACAATTCCTGCCTAGCACCTTCCTTGGAGGAGAGAGAGTGCAACGTTTCATTTTAGCATTTTGGCGCTCACGAGCGAGACAAACTGCTTTGGCTGTTTGCAAGGCTAGGAAAGAGCAGAGCCCCAGTCTTGCTGTTTATCTGCAATGACTGCCAGGGCAAGTGAGGACCAGCAAGACAATTCCTGCCTAGCACCTTCCTTGGAGGAGAGAGAGTGCAACGTTTCATTTTAGCATTTTGGCGCTCACGAGCGAGACAAACTGCTTTGGCTGTTTGCAAGGCTAGGAAAGAGCAGAGCCCGAGTCTTGCTGTTTATCTGCAATGACTGCCAGGGCAAGTGAGGACCAGCAAGACAATTCCTGCCTAGCACCTTCCTTGGAGGAGAGAGAGTGCAACGTTTCATTTTAGCATTTTGGCGCTCACGAGCGAGACAAACTGCTTTGGCTGTTTGCAAGGCTAGGAAAGAGCAGAGCCCGAGTCTTGCTGTTTATCTGCAATGACTGCCAGGGCAAGTGAGGACCAGCAAGACAATTCCTGCCTAGCACCTTCCTTGGAGGAGAGAGAGTGCAACGTTTCATTTTAGCATTTTGGCGCTCACGAGCGAGACAAACTGCTTTGGCTGTTTGCAAGGCTAGGAAAGAGCAGAGCCCGAGTCTTGCTGTTTATCTGCAATGACTGCCAGGGCAAGTGAGGACCAGCAAGACAATTCCTGCCTAGCACCTTCCTTGGAGGAGAGAGAGGGCAACGTTTCATTTTAGCATTTTGGCGCTCACGAGCGAGACAAACTGCTTTGGCTGTTTGCAAGGCTAGGAAAGAGCAGAGCCCGAGTCTTGCTGTTTATCTGCAATGACTGCCAGGGCAAGTGAGGACCAGCAAGACAATTCCTGCCTAGCACCTTCCTTGGAGGAGAGAGAGTGCAACGTTTCATTTTAGCATTTTGGCGCTCACGAGCGAGACAAACTGCTTTGGCTGTTTGCAAGGCTAGGAAAGAGCAGAGCCCGAGTCTTGCTGTTTATCTGCAATGACTGCCAGGGCAAGTGAGGACCAGCAAGACAATTCCTGCCTAGCACCTTCCTTGGAGGAGAGAGAGTGCAACGTTTCATTTTAGCATTTTGGCGCTCACGAGCGAGACAAACTGCTTTGGCTGTTTGCAAGGCTAGGAAAGAGCAGAGCCCCAGTCTTGCTGTTTATCTGCAATGACTGCCAGGGCAAGTGAGGACCAGCAAGACAATTCCTGCCTAGCACCTTCCTTGGAGGAGAGAGAGTGCAACGTTTCATTTTAGCATTTTGGCGCTCACGAGCGAGACAAACTGCTTTGGCTGTTTGCAAGGCTAGGAAAGAGCAGAGCCCGAGTCTTGCTGTTTATCTGCAATGACTGCCAGGGCAAGTGAGGACCAGCAAGACAATTCCTGCCTAGCACCTTCCTTGGAGGAGAGAGAGTGCAACGTTTCATTTTAGCATTTTGGCGCTCACGAGCGAGACAAACTGCTTTGGCTGTTTGCAAGGCTAGGAAAGAGCAGAGCCCGAGTCTTGCTGTTTATCTGCAATGACTGCCAGGGCAAGTGAGGACCAGCAAGACAATTCCTGCCTAGCACCTTCCTTGGAGGAGAGAGAGGGCAACGTTTCATTTTAGCATTTTGGCGCTCACGAGCGAGACAAACTGCTTTGCCTGTTTGCAAGGCTAGGTAAGAGCAGAGCCCGAGTCTTGCTGTTTATCTGCAATGACTGCCAGGGCAAGTGAGGACCAGCAAGACAATTCCTGCCTAGCACCTTCCTTGGAGGAGAGAGAGTGCAACGTTTCATTTTGCTTTTTGGAGAGCGAGAGTGAGAAAAAGCAGAGTGCCTGTTTGCAAGGCTAGGAAAGAGCAGAGCCCGAGTCTTGCTGTTTATCTGCAATGACTGCCAGGGCAAGTGAGGACCAGCAAGACAATTCCTGCCTAGCACCTTCCTTGGAGGAGAGAGAGTGCAACGTTTCATTTTAGCATTTTGGCGCTCACGAGCGAGACAAACCTCTTTGGCTGTTTGCAAGGCTAGGAAAGAGCAGAGCCCCAGTCTTGCTGTTTATCTGCAATGACTGCCAGGGCAAGTGAGGACCAGCAAGACAATTCCTGCCTAGCACCTTCCTTGGAGGAGAGAGAGTGCAACGTTTCATTTTAGCATTTTGGCGCTCACGAGCGAGACAAACTGCTTTGGCTGTTTGCAAGGCTAGGAAAGAGCAGAGCCCGAGTCTTGCTGTTTATCTGCAATGACTGCCAGGGCAAGTGAGGACCAGCAAGACAATTCCTGCCTAGCGCCTTCCTTGGAGGAGAGAGAGTGCAACGTTTCATTTTGCTTTTTGGAGAGCGAGAGTGAGAAAAGCAGAGTACCTGTTTGCAAGGCTAGGAAAGAGCAGAGCCCGAGTCTTGCTGTTTATCTGCAATGACTGCCAGGGCAAGTGAGGACCAGCAAGACAATTCCTGCCTAGCACCTTCCTTGGAGGAGAGAGAGTGCAACGTTTCATTTTAGCATTTTGGCGCTCACGAGGGAGACAAAGTGCTTTGGCTGTTTGCAAGGCTAGGAAAGAGCAGAGCCCGAGTCTTGCTGTTTATCTGCAATGACTGCCAGGGCAAGTGAGGACCAGCAAGACAATTCCTGCCTAGCACCTTCCTTGGAGGAGAGAGAGTGCAACGTTTCATTTTAGCATTTTGGCGCTCACGAGCGAGACAAACTGCTTTGGCTGTTTGCAAGGCTAGGAAAGAGCAGAGCCCGAGTCTTGCTGTTTATCTGCAATGACTGCCAGGGCAAGTGAGGACCAGCAAGACAATTCCTGCCTAGCACCTTCCTTGGAGGAGAGAGAGTGCAACGTTTCATTTTAGCATTTTGGCGCTCACGAGCGAGACAAACTGCTTTGCCTGTTTGCAAGGCTAGGAAAGAGCAGAGCCCGAGTCTTGCTGTTTATCTGCAATGACTGCCAGGGCAAGTGAGGACCAGCAAGACAATTCCTGCCTAGCACCTTCCTTGGAGGAGAGAGAGTGCAACGTTTCATTTTAGCATTTTGGCGCTCACGAGCGAGACAAACTGCTTTGGCTGTTTGCAAGGCTAGGAAAGAGCAGAGCCCGAGTCTTGCTGTTTATCTGCAATGACTGCCAGGGCAAGTGAGGACCAGCAAGACAATTCCTGCCTAGCACCTTCCTTGGAGGAGAGAGAGGGCAACGTTTCATTTTAGCATTTTGGCGCTCACGAGCGAGACAAACTGCTTTGCCTGTTTGCAAGGCTAGGTAAGAGCAGAGCCCGAGTCTTGCTGTTTATCTGCAATGACTGCCAGGGCAAGTGAGGACCAGCAAGACAATTCCTGCCTAGCACCTTCCTTGGAGGAGAGAGAGTGCAACGTTTCATTTTGCTTTTTGGAGAGCGAGAGTGAGAAAAAGCAGAGTGCCTGTTTGCAAGGCTAGGAAAGAGCAGAGCCCGAGTCTTGCTGTTTATCTGCAATGACTGCCAGGGCAAGTGAGGACCAGCAAGACAATTCCTGCCTAGCACCTTCCTTGGAGGAGAGAGAGTGCAACGTTTCATTTTAGCATTTTGGCGCTCACGAGCGAGACAAACTGCTTTGGCTGTTTGCAAGGGTAGGAAAGAGCAGAGCCCGAGTCTTGCTGTTTATCTGCAATGACTGCCAGGGCAAGTGAGGACCAGCAAGACAATTCCTGCCTAGCACCTTCCTTGGAGGAGAGAGAGTGCAACGTTTCATTTTAGCATTTTGGCGCTCACGAGCGAGACAAACTGCTTTGGCTGTTTGCAAGGCTAGGAAAGAGCAGAGCCCGAGTCTTGCTGTTTATCTGCAATGACTGCCAGGGCAAGTGAGGACCAGCAAGACAATTCCTGCCTAGCGCCTTCCTTGGAGGAGAGAGAGTGCAACGTTTCATTTTGCTTTTTGGAGAGCGAGAGTGAGAAAAGCAGAGTACCTGTTTGCAAGGCTAGGAAAGAGCAGAGCCCGAGTCTTGCTGTTTATCTGCAATGACTGCCAGGGCAAGTGAGGACCAGCAAGACAATTCCTGCCTAGCACCTTCCTTGGAGGAGAGAGAGTGCAACGTTTCATTTTAGCATTTTGGCGCTCACGAGGGAGACAAAGTGCTTTGGCTGTTTGCAAGGCTAGGAAAGAGCAGAGCCCGAGTCTTGCTGTTTATCTGCAATGACTGCCAGGGCAAGTGAGGACCAGCAAGACAATTCCTGCCTAGCACCTTCCTTGGAGGAGAGAGAGTGCAACGTTTCATTTTAGCATTTTGGCGCTCACGAGCGAGACAAACTGCTTTGGCTGTTTGCAAGGCTAGGAAAGAGCAGAGCCCGAGTCTTGCTGTTTATCTGCAATGACTGCCAGGGCAAGTGAGGACCAGGAAGACAATTCCTGCCTAGCACCTTCCTTGGAGGAGAGAGAGTGCAACGTTTCATTTTAGCATTTTGGCGCTCACGAGCGAGACAAACTGCTTTGCCTGTTTGCAAGGCTAGGTAAGAGCAGAGCCCGAGTCTTGCTGTTTATCTGCAATGACTGCCAGGGCAAGTGAGGACCAGCAAGACAATTCCTGCCTAGCACCTTCCTTGGAGGAGAGAGAGTGCAACGTTTCATTTTGCTTTTTGGAGAGCGAGAGTGAGAAAAAGCAGAGTGCCTGTTTGCAAGGCTAGGAAAGAGCAGAGCCCGAGTCTTGCTGTTTATCTGCAATGACTGCCAGGGCAAGTGAGGACCAGCAAGACAATTCCTGCCTAGCACCTTCCTTGGAGGAGAGAGAGTGCAACGTTTCATTTTGCTTTTTGGAGAGCGAGAGTGAGAAAAAGCAGAGTGCCTGTTTGCAAGGCTAGGAAAGAGCAGAGCCCGAGTCTTGCTGTTTATCTGCAATGACTGCCAGGGCAAGTGAGGACCAGCAAGACAATTCCTGCCTAGCACCTTCCTTGGAGGAGAGAGAGTGCAACGTTTCATTTTAGCATTTTGGCGCTCACGAGCGAGACAAACTGCTTTGGCTGTTTGCAAGGCTAGGAAAGAGCAGAGCCCCAGTCTTGCTGTTTATCTGCAATGACTGCCAGGGCAAGTGAGGACCAGCAAGACAATTCCTGCCTAGCACCTTCCTTGGAGGAGAGAGAGTGCAACGTTTCATTTTAGCATTTTGGCGCTCACGAGCGAGACAAACTGCTTTGGCTGTTTGCAAGGCTAGGAAAGAGCAGAGCCCGAGTCTTGCTGTTTATCTGCAATGACTGCCAGGGCAAGTGAGGACCAGCAAGACAATTCCTGCCTAGCACCTTCCTTGGAGGAGAGAGAGTGCAACGTTTCATTTTAGCATTTTGGCGCTCACGAGCGAGACAAACTGCTTTGGCTGTTTGCAAGGCTAGGAAAGAGCAGAGCCCGAGTCTTGCTGTTTATCTGCAATGACTGCCAGGGCAAGTGAGGACCAGCAAGACAATTCCTGCCTAGCACCTTCCTTGGAGGAGAGAGAGTGCAACGTTTCATTTTAGCATTTTGGCGCTCACGAGCGAGACAAACTGCTTTGGCTGTTTGCAAGGCTAGGAAAGAGCAGAGCCCCAGTCTTGCTGTTTATCTGCAATGACTGCCAGGGCAAGTGAGGACCAGCAAGACCATTCCTGCCTAGCACCTTCCTTGGAGGAGAGAGAGTGCAACGTTTCATTTTAGCATTTTGGCGCTCACGAGCGAGACAAACTGCTTTGGCTGTTTGCAAGGCTAGGAAAGAGCAGAGCCCGAGTCTTGCTGTTTATCTGCAATGACTGCCAGGGCAAGTGAGGACCAGCAAGACAATTCCTGCCTAGCACCTTCCTTGGAGGAGAGAGAGTGCAACGTTTCATTTTAGCATTTTGGCGCTCACGAGCGAGACAAACTGCTTTGGCTGTTTGCAAGGCTAGGAAAGAGCAGAGCCCGAGTCTTGCTGTTTATCTGCAATGACTGCCAGGGCAAGTGAGGACCAGCAAGACAATTCCTGCCTAGCACCTTCCTTGGAGGAGAGAGAGTGCAACGTTTCATTTTAGCATTTTGGCGCTCACGAGCGAGACAAACTGCTTTGGCTGTTTGCAAGGCTAGGAAAGAGCAGAGCCCCAGTCTTGCTGTTTATCTGCAATGACTGCCAGGGCAAGTGAGGACCAGCAAGACCATTCCTGCCTAGCACCTTCCTTGGAGGAGACAGAGTGCAACGTTTCATTTTGCTTTTTGGAGAGCGAGAGTGAGAAAAGCAGAGTGCCTGTTTGCAAGGCTAGGAAAGAGCAGAGCCCGAGTCTTGCTGTTTATCTGCAATGACTGCCAGGGCAAGTGAGGACCAGCAAGACAATTCCTGCCTAGCACCTTCCTTGGAGGAGAGAGAGTGCAACGTTTCATTTTAGCATTTTGGCGCTCACGAGGGAGACAAACTGCTTTGGCTGTTTGCAAGGCTAGGAAAGAGCAGAGCCCGAGTCTTGCTGTTTATCTGCAATGACTGCCAGGGCAAGTGAGGACCAGCAAGACAATTCCTGCCTAGCACCTTCCTTGGAGGAGAGAGAGTGCAACGTTTCATTTTAGCATTTTGGCGCTCACGAGCGAGACAAACTGCTTTGGCTGTTTGCAAGGCTAGGAAAGAGCAGAGCCCGAGTCTTGCTGTTTATCTGCAATGACTGCCAGGGCAAGTGAGGACCAGCAAGACAATTCCTGCCTAGCACCTTCCTTGGAGGAGAGAGAGTGCAACGTTTCATTTTAGCATTTTGGCGCTCACGAGCGAGACAAATTGATTTGGCTGTTTGCAAGGCTAGGAAAGAGCAGAGCCCCAGTCTTGCTGTTTATCTGCAATGACTGCCAGGGCAAGTGAGGACCAGAAAGACAATTCCTGCCTAGCACCTTCCTTGGAGGAGAGAGAGTGCAACGTTTCATTTTAGTATTTTGGCGCTCACGAGGGAGACAAACTGCTTTGGCTGTTTGCAAGGCTAGGAAAGAGCAGAGCCCGAGTCTTGCTGTTTATCTGCAATGACTGCCAGGGCAAGTGAGGACCAGCAAGACAATTCCTGCCTAGCACCTTCCTTGGAGGAGAGAGAGTGCAACGTTTCATTTTAGCATTTTGGCGCTCACGAGCGAGACAAACTGCTTTGGCTGTTTGCAAGGCTAGGAAAGAGCAGAGCCCGAGTCTTGCTGTTTATCTGCAATGACTGCCAGGGCAAGTGAGGACCAGCAAGACAATTCCTGCCTAGCACCTTCCTTGGAGGAGAGAGAGTGCAACGTTTCATTTTAGCATTTTGGCGCTCACGAGCGAGACAAACTGCTTTGGCTGTTTGCAAGGCTAGGAAAGAGCAGAGCCCGAGTCTTGCTGTTTATCTGCAATGACTGCCAGGGCAAGTGAGGACCAGCAAGACAATTCCTGCCTAGCACCTTCCTTGGAGGAGAGAGAGTGCAACGTTTCATTTTAGCATTTTGGCGCTCACGAGCGAGACAAACTGCTTTGGCTGTTTGCAAGGCTAGGAAAGAGCAGAGCCCGAGTCTTGCTGTTTATCTGCAATGACTGCCAGGGCAAGTGAGGACCAGCAAGACAATTCCTGCCTAGCACCTTCCTTGGAGGAGAGAGAGTGCAACGTTTCATTTTAGCATTTTGGCGCTCACGAGCGAGACAAACTGCTTTGGCTGTTTGCAAGGCTAGGAAAGAGCAGAGCCCGAGTCTTGCTGTTTATCTGCAATGACTGCCAGGGCAAGTGAGGACCAGCAAGACAATTCCTGCCTAGCACCTTCCTTGGAGGAGAGAGAGTGCAACTTTTCATTTTGCTTTTTGGAGAGCGAGAGTGAGAAAAAGCAGAGTGCCTGTTTGCAAGGCTAGGAAAGAGCAGAGCCCGAGTCTTGCTGTTTATCTGCAATGACTGCCAGGGCAAGTGAGGACCAGCAAGACAATTCCTGCCTAGCACCTTCCTTGGAGGAGAGAGAGTGCAACGTTTCATTTTAGCATTTTGGCGCTCACGAGCGAGACAAACTGCTTTGGCTGTTTGCAAGGCTAGGAAAGAGCAGAGCCCCAGTCTTGCTGTTTATCTGCAATGACTGCCAGGGCAAGTGAGGACCAGCAAGACAATTCCTGCCTAGCACCTTCCTTGCAGGAGAGAGAGTGCAACGTTTCATTTTAGCATTTTGGCGCTCACGAGCGAGACAAACTGCTTTGGCTGTTTGCAAGGCTAGGAAAGAGCAGAGCCCGAGTCTTGCTGTTTATCTGCAATGACTGCCAGGGCAAGTGAGGACCAGCAAGACAATTCCTGCCTAGCACCTTCCTTGGAGGAGAGAGAGTGCAACGTTTCATTTTAGCATTTTGGCGCTCACGAGCGAGACAAACTGCTTTGGCTGTTTGCAAGGCTAGGAAAGAGCAGAGCCCGAGTCTTGCTGTTTATCTGCAATGACTGCCAGGGCAAGTGAGGACCAGCAAGACAATTCCTGCCTAGCACCTTCCTTGGAGGAGAGAGAGTGCAACGTTTCATTTTAGCATTTTGGCGCTCACGAGCGAGACAAACTGCTTTGGCTGTTTGCAAGGCTAGGAAAGAGCAGAGCCCGAGTCTTGCTGTTTATCTGCAATGACTGCCAGGGCAAGTGAGGACCAGCAAGACAATTCCTGCCTAGCACCTTCCTTAGAGGAGAGAGAGTGCAACGTTTCATTTTAGCATTTTGGCGCTCACGAGCGAGACAAATTGATTTGGCTGTTTGCAAGGCTAGGAAAGAGCAGAGCCCGAGTCTTGCTGTTTATCTGCAATGACTGCCAGGGCAAGTGAGGACCAGCAAGACAATTCCTGCCTAGCACCTTCCTTGGAGGAGAGAGAGTGCAACGTTTCATTTTAGCATTTTGGCGCTCACGAGCGAGACAAACTGCTTTGGCTGTTTGCAAGGCTAGGAAAGAGCAGAGCCCGAGTCTTGCTGTTTATCTGCAATGACTGCCAGGGCAAGTGAGGACCAGCAAGACAATTCCTGCCTAGCACCTTCCTTGGAGGAGAGAGAGTGCAACGTTTCATTTTAGAATTTTGGCGCTCACGAGCGAGACAAACTGCTTTGGCTGTTTGCAAGGCTAGGAAAGAGCAGAGCCCCAGTCTTGCTGTTTATCTGCAATGACTGCCAGGGCAAGTGAGGACCAGCAAGACAATTCCTGCCTAGCACCTTCCTTGGAGGAGAGAGAGTGCAACGTTTCATTTTAGCATTTTGGCGCTCACGAGCGAGACAAACTTCTTTGGCTGTTTGCAAGGGTAGGAAAGAGCAGAGCCCGAGTCTTGCTGTTTATCTGCAATGACTGCCAGGGCAAGTGAGGACTAGCAAGACAATTCCTGCCTAGCACCTTCCTTGGAGGAGAGAGAGTGCAACGTTTCATTTTAGCATTTTGGCGCTCACGAGCGAGACAAACTGCTTTGGCTGTTTGCAATGCTAGGAAAGAGCAGAGCCCGTGTCTTGCTGTTTATCTGCAATGACTGCCAGGGCAAGTGAGGACCAGCAAGACAATTCCTGCCTAGCACCTTCCTTGGAGGAGAGAGAGTGCAACGTTTCATTTTGCTTTTTGGAGTGCGAGAGTGAGAAAAAGCAGAGTGCCTGTTTGCAAGGGTAGGAAAGAGCAGAGCCCGAGTCTTGCTGTTTATCTGCAATGACTGCCAGGGCAAGTGAGGACCAGCAAGACAATTCCTGCCTAGCACCTTCCTTGGAGGAGAGAGAGTGCAACGTTTCATTTTAGCATTTTGGCGCTCACGAGCGAGACAAACTGCTTTGGCTGTTTTCAAGGCTAGGAAAGAGCAGATCCCGAGTCTTGCTGTTTATCTGCAATGACTGCCAGGGCAAGTGAGGACCAGCAAGACAATTCCTGCCTAGCACCTTCCTTGGAGGAGAGAGAGTGCAACGTTTCATTTTAGCATTTTGGCGCTCACGAGCGAGACAAACTGCTTTGGCTGTTTGCAAGGCTAGGAAAGAGCAGAGCCCGAGTCTTGCTGTTTATCTGCAATGACTGCCAGGGCAAGTGAGGACCAGCAAGACAATTCCTGCCTAGCACCTTCCTTGGAGGAGAGAGAGTGCAACGTTTCATTTTAGCATTTTGGCGCTCACGAGCGAGACAAACTGCTTTGGCTGTTTGCAAGGCTAGGAAAGAGCAGAGCCCCAGTCTTGCTGTTTATCTGCAATGACTGCCAGGGCAAGTGAGGACCAGCAAGACCATTCCTGCCTAGCACCTTCCTTGGAGGAGACAGAGTGCAACGTTTCATTTTGCTTTTTGGAGAGCGAGAGTGAGAAAAGCAGAGTGCCTGTTTGCAAGGCTAGGAAAGAGCAGAGCCCGAGTCTTGCTGTTTATCTGCAATGACTGCCAGGGCAAGTGAGGACCAGCAAGACAATTCCTGCCTAGCACCTTCCTTGGAGGAGAGAGAGTGCAACGTTTCATTTTAGCATTTTGGCGCTCACGAGCGAGACAAACTGCTTTGGCTGTTTGCAAGGCTAGGAAAGAGCAGAGCCCGAGTCTTGCTGTTTATCTGCAATGACTGCCAGGGCAAGTGAGGACCAGCAAGACAATTCCTGCCTAGCACCTTCCTTGGAGGAGAGAGAGTGCAACGTTTCATTTTAGCATTTTGGCGCTCACGGGCGAGACAAACTGCTTTGGCTGTTTGCAAGGCTAGGAAAGAGCAGAGCCCGAGTCTTGCTGTTTATCTGCAATGACTGCCAGGGCAAGTGAGGACCAGCAAGACAATTCCTGCCTAGCACCTTCCTTAGAGGAGAGAGAGTGCAACGTTTCATTTTAGCATTTTGGCGCTCACGAGCGAGACAAATTGATTTGGCTGTTTGCAAGGCTAGGAAAGAGCAGAGCCCGAGTCTTGCTGTTTATCTGCAATGACTGCCAGGGCAAGTGAGGACCAGCAAGACAATTCCTGCCTAGCACCTTCCTTGGAGGAGAGAGAGTGCAACGTTTCATTTTAGCATTTTGGCGCTCACGAGCGAGACAAACTGCTTTGGCTGTTTGCAAGGCTAGGAAAGAGCAGAGCCCGAGTCTTGCTGTTTATCTGCAATGACTGCCAGGGCAAGTGAGGACCAGCAAGACAATTCCTGCCTAGCACCTTCCTTGGAGGAGAGAGAGTGCAACGTTTCATTTTAGAATTTTGGCGCTCACGAGCGAGACAAACTGCTTTGGCTGTTTGCAAGGCTAGGAAAGAGCAGAGCCCGAGTCTTGCTGTTTATCTGCAATGACTGCCAGGGCAAGTGAGGACCAGCAAGACAATTCCTGCCTAGCACCTTCCTTGGAGGAGAGAGAGTGCAACGTTTCATTTTAGCATTTTGGCGCTCACGAGCGAGACAAACTGCTTTGGCTGTTTGCAAGGCTAGGAAAGAGCAGAGCCCCAGTCTTGCTGTTTATCTGCAATGACTGCCAGGGCAAGTGAGGACCAGCAAGACAATTCCTGCCTAGCACCTTCCTTGGAGGAGAGAGAGTGCAACGTTTCATTTTAGCATTTTGGCGCTCACGAGCGAGACAAACTGCTTTGGCTGTTTGCAAGGCTAGGAAAGAGCAGAGCCCGAGTCTTGCTGTTTATCTGCAATGACTGCCAGGGCAAGTGAGGACCAGCAAGACAATTCCTGCCTAGCACCTTCCTTGGAGGAGAGAGAGTGCAACGTTTCATTTTAGCATTTTGGCGCTCACGAGCGAGACAAACTGCTTTGGCTGTTTGCAAGGCTAGGAAAGAGCAGAGCCCGAGTCTTGCTGTTTATCTGCAATGACTGCCAGGGCAAGTGAGGACCAGCAAGACAATTCCTGCCTAGCACCTTCCTTGGAGGAGAGAGAGGGCAACGTTTCATTTTAGCATTTTGGCGCTCACGAGCGAGACAAACTGCTTTGGCTGTTTGCAAGTGCTAGGAAAGAGCAGAGCCCGAGTCTTGCTGTTTATCTGCAATGACTGCCAGGGCAAGTGAGGACCAGCAAGACAATTCCTGCCTAGCACCTTCCTTGGAGGAGAGAGAGTGCAACGTTTCATTTTAGCATTTTGGCGCTCACGAGCGAGACAAACTGCTTTGGCTGTTTGCAAGGCTAGGAAAGAGCAGAGCCCGAGTCTTGCTGTTTATCTGCAATGACTGCCAGGGCAAGTGAGGACCAGCAAGACAATTCCTGCCTAGCACCTTCCTTGGAGGAGAGAGAGTGCAACGTTTCATTTTAGCATTTTGGCGCTCACGAGGGAGACAAACTGCTTTGGCTGTTTGCAAGGCTAGGAAAGAGCAGAGCCCCAGTCTTGCTGTTTATCTGCAATGACTGCCAGGGCAAGTGAGGACCAGCAAGACAATTCCTGCCTAGCACCTTCCTTGGAGGAGAGAGAGGGCAACGTTTCATTTTAGCATTTTGGCGCTCACGAGCGAGACAAACTGCTTTGGCTGTTTGCAAGGCTAGGAAAGAGCAGAGCCCGAGTCTTGCTGTTTATCTGCAATGACTGCCAGGGCAAGTGAGGACCAGCAAGACAATTCCTGCCTAGCACCTTCCTTGGAGGAGAGAGAGTGCAACGTTTCATTTTAGCATTTTGGCGCTCACGAGCGAGACAAACTGCTTTGGCTGTTTGCAAGGCTAGGAAAGAGCAGAGCCCGAGTCTTGCTGTTTATCTGCAATGACTGCCAGGGCAAGTGAGGACCAGCAAGACAATTCCTGCCTAGCACCTTCCTTGGAGGAGAGAGAGTGCAACGTTTCATTTTAGCATTTTGGCGCTCACGAGCGAGACAAACTGCTTTGGCTGTTTGCAAGGGTAGGAAAGAGCAGAGCCCGAGTCTTGCTGTTTATCTGCAATGACTGCCAGGGCAAGTGAGGACCAGCAAGACAATTCCTGCCTAGCACCTTCCTTGGAGGAGAGAGAGTGCAACGTTTCATTTTAGCATTTTGGCGCTCACGAGCGAGACAAACTGCTTTGGCTGTTTGCAAGGCTAGGAAAGAGCAGAGCCCGAGTCTTGCTGTTTATCTGCAATGACTGCCAGGGCAAGTGAGGACCAGCAAGACAATTCCTGCCTAGCGCCTTCCTTGGAGGAGAGAGAGTGCAACGTTTCATTTTGCTTTTTGGAGAGCGAGAGTGAGAAAAGCAGAGTACCTGTTTGCAAGGCTAGGAAAGAGCAGAGCCCGAGTCTTGCTGTTTATCTGCAATGACTGCCAGGGCAAGTGAGGACCAGCAAGACAATTCCTGCCTAGCACCTTCCTTGGAGGAGAGAGAGTGCAACGTTTCATTTTAGCATTTTGGCGCTCACGAGGGAGACAAAGTGCTTTGGCTGTTTGCAAGGCTAGGAAAGAGCAGAGCCCGAGTCTTGCTGTTTATCTGCAATGACTGCCAGGGCAAGTGAGGACCAGCAAGACAATTCCTGCCTAGCACCTTCCTTGGAGGAGAGAGAGTGCAACGTTTCATTTTAGCATTTTGGCGCTCACGAGCGAGACAAACTGCTTTGGCTGTTTGCAAGGCTAGGAAAGAGCAGAGCCCGAGTCTTGCTGTTTATCTGCAATGACTGCCAGGGCAAGTGAGGACCAGCAAGACAATTCCTGCCTAGCACCTTCCTTGGAGGAGAGAGAGTGCAACGTTTCATTTTAGCATTTTGGCGCTCACGAGCGAGACAAACTGCTTTGCCTGTTTGCAAGGCTAGGAAAGAGCAGAGCCCGAGTCTTGCTGTTTATCTGCAATGACTGCCAGGGCAAGTGAGGACCAGCAAGACAATTCCTGCCTAGCACCTTCCTTGGAGGAGAGAGAGTGCAACGTTTCATTTTAGCATTTTGGCGCTCACGAGCGAGACAAACTGCTTTGGCTGTTTGCAAGGCTAGGAAAGAGCAGAGCCCGAGTCTTGCTGTTTATCTGCAATGACTGCCAGGGCAAGTGAGGACCAGCAAGACAATTCCTGCCTAGCACCTTCCTTGGAGGAGAGAGAGGGCAACGTTTCATTTTAGCATTTTGGCGCTCACGAGCGAGACAAACTGCTTTGCCTGTTTGCAAGGCTAGGTAAGAGCAGAGCCCGAGTCTTGCTGTTTATCTGCAATGACTGCCAGGGCAAGTGAGGACCAGCAAGACAATTCCTGCCTAGCACCTTCCTTGGAGGAGAGAGAGTGCAACGTTTCATTTTGCTTTTTGGAGAGCGAGAGTGAGAAAAAGCAGAGTGCCTGTTTGCAAGGCTAGGAAAGAGCAGAGCCCGAGTCTTGCTGTTTATCTGCAATGACTGCCAGGGCAAGTGAGGACCAGCAAGACAATTCCTGCCTAGCACCTTCCTTGGAGGAGAGAGAGTGCAACGTTTCATTTTAGCATTTTGGCGCTCACGAGCGAGACAAACTGCTTTGGCTGTTTGCAAGGGTAGGAAAGAGCAGAGCCCGAGTCTTGCTGTTTATCTGCAATGACTGCCAGGGCAAGTGAGGACCAGCAAGACAATTCCTGCCTAGCACCTTCCTTGGAGGAGAGAGAGTGCAACGTTTCATTTTAGCATTTTGGCGCTCACGAGCGAGACAAACTGCTTTGGCTGTTTGCAAGGCTAGGAAAGAGCAGAGCCCGAGTCTTGCTGTTTATCTGCAATGACTGCCAGGGCAAGTGAGGACCAGCAAGACAATTCCTGCCTAGCGCCTTCCTTGGAGGAGAGAGAGTGCAACGTTTCATTTTAGCATTTTGGCGCTCACGAGGGAGACAAAGTGCTTTGGCTGTTTGCAAGGCTAGGAAAGAGCAGAGCCCGAGTCTTGCTGTTTATCTGCAATGACTGCCAGGGCAAGTGAGGACCAGCAAGACAATTCCTGCCTAGCACCTTCCTTGGAGGAGAGAGAGTGCAACGTTTCATTTTAGCATTTTGGCGCTCACGAGGGAGACAAAGTGCTTTGGCTGTTTGCAAGGCTAGGAAAGAGCAGAGCCCGAGTCTTGCTGTTTATCTGCAATGACTGCCAGGGCAAGTGAGGACCAGGAAGACAATTCCTGCCTAGCACCTTCCTTGGAGGAGAGAGAGTGCAACGTTTCATTTTAGCATTTTGGCGCTCACGAGCGAGACAAACTGCTTTGGCTGTTTGCAAGGCTAGGAAAGAGCAGAGCCCGAGTCTTGCTGTTTATCTGCAATGACTGCCAGGGCAAGTGAGGACCAGGAAGACAATTCCTGCCTAGCACCTTCCTTGGAGGAGAGAGAGTGCAACGTTTCATTTTAGCATTTTGGCGCTCACGAGCGAGACAAACTGCTTTGCCTGTTTGCAAGGCTAGGTAAGAGCAGAGCCCGAGTCTTGCTGTTTATCTGCAATGACTGCCAGGGCAAGTGAGGACCAGCAAGACAATTCCTGCCTAGCACCTTCCTTGGAGGAGAGAGAGTGCAACGTTTCATTTTGCTTTTTGGAGAGCGAGAGTGAGAAAAAGCAGAGTGCCTGTTTGCAAGGCTAGGAAAGAGCAGAGCCCGAGTCTTGCTGTTTATCTGCAATGACTGCCAGGGCAAGTGAGGACCAGCAAGACAATTCCTGCCTAGCACCTTCCTTGGAGGAGAGAGAGTGCAACGTTTCATTTTGCTTTTTGGAGAGCGAGAGTGAGAAAAAGCAGAGTGCCTGTTTGCAAGGCTAGGAAAGAGCAGAGCCCGAGTCTTGCTGTTTATCTGCAATGACTGCCAGGGCAAGTGAGGACCAGCAAGACAATTCCTGCCTAGCACCTTCCTTGGAGGAGAGAGAGTGCAACGTTTCATTTTAGCATTTTGGCGCTCACGAGCGAGACAAACTGCTTTGGCTGTTTGCAAGGCTAGGAAAGAGCAGAGCCCCAGTCTTGCTGTTTATCTGCAATGACTGCCAGGGCAAGTGAGGACCAGCAAGACAATTCCTGCCTAGCACCTTCCTTGGAGGAGAGAGAGTGCAACGTTTCATTTTAGCATTTTGGCGCTCACGAGCGAGACAAACTGCTTTGGCTGTTTGCAAGGCTAGGAAAGAGCAGAGCCCGAGTCTTGCTGTTTATCTGCAATGACTGCCAGGGCAAGTGAGGACCAGCAAGACAATTCCTGCCTAGCACCTTCCTTGGAGGAGAGAGAGTGCAACGTTTCATTTTAGCATTTTGGCGCTCACGAGCGAGACAAACTGCTTTGGCTGTTTGCAAGGCTAGGAAAGAGCAGAGCCCCAGTCTTGCTGTTTATCTGCAATGACTGCCAGGGCAAGTGAGGACCAGCAAGACCATTCCTGCCTAGCACCTTCCTTGGAGGAGAGAGAGTGCAACGTTTCATTTTAGCATTTTGGCGCTCACGAGCGAGACAAACTGCTTTGGCTGTTTGCAAGGCTAGGAAAGAGCAGAGCCCGAGTCTTGCTGTTTATCTGCAATGACTGCCAGGGCAAGTGAGGACCAGCAAGACAATTCCTGCCTAGCACCTTCCTTGGAGGAGAGAGAGTGCAACGTTTCATTTTAGCATTTTGGCGCTCACGAGCGAGACAAACTGCTTTGGCTGTTTGCAAGGCTAGGAAAGAGCAGAGCCCGAGTCTTGCTGTTTATCTGCAATGACTGCCAGGGCAAGTGAGGACCAGCAAGACAATTCCTGCCTAGCACCTTCCTTGGAGGAGAGAGAGTGCAACGTTTCATTTTAGCATTTTGGCGCTCACGAGCGAGACAAACTGCTTTGGCTGTTTGCAAGGCTAGGAAAGAGCAGAGCCCCAGTCTTGCTGTTTATCTGCAATGACTGCCAGGGCAAGTGAGGACCAGCAAGACCATTCCTGCCTAGCACCTTCCTTGGAGGAGACAGAGTGCAACGTTTCATTTTGCTTTTTGGAGAGCGAGAGTGAGAAAAGCAGAGTGCCTGTTTGCAAGGCTAGGAAAGAGCAGAGCCCGAGTCTTGCTGTTTATCTGCAATGACTGCCAGGGCAAGTGAGGACCAGCAAGACAATTCCTGCCTAGCACCTTCCTTGGAGGAGAGAGAGTGCAACGTTTCATTTTAGCATTTTGGCGCTCACGAGGGAGACAAACTGCTTTGGCTGTTTGCAAGGCTAGGAAAGAGCAGAGCCCGAGTCTTGCTGTTTATCTGCAATGACTGCCAGGGCAAGTGAGGACCAGCAAGACAATTCCTGCCTAGCACCTTCCTTGGAGGAGAGAGAGTGCAACGTTTCATTTTAGCATTTTGGCGCTCACGAGCGAGACAAACTGCTTTGGCTGTTTGCAAGGCTAGGAAAGAGCAGAGCCCGAGTCTTGCTGTTTATCTGCAATGACTGCCAGGGCAAGTGAGGACCAGCAAGACAATTCCTGCCTAGCACCTTCCTTGGAGGAGAGAGAGTGCAACGTTTCATTTTAGCATTTTGGCGCTCACGAGCGAGACAAATTGATTTGGCTGTTTGCAAGGCTAGGAAAGAGCAGAGCCCCAGTCTTGCTGTTTATCTGCAATGACTGCCAGGGCAAGTGAGGACCAGAAAGACAATTCCTGCCTAGCACCTTCCTTGGAGGAGAGAGAGTGCAACGTTTCATTTTAGTATTTTGGCGCTCACGAGGGAGACAAACTGCTTTGGCTGTTTGCAAGGCTAGGAAAGAGCAGAGCCCGAGTCTTGCTGTTTATCTGCAATGACTGCCAGGGCAAGTGAGGACCAGCAAGACAATTCCTGCCTAGCACCTTCCTTGGAGGAGAGAGAGTGCAACGTTTCATTTTAGCATTTTGGCGCTCACGAGCGAGACAAACTGCTTTGGCTGTTTGCAAGGCTAGGAAAGAGCAGAGCCCGAGTCTTGCTGTTTATCTGCAATGACTGCCAGGGCAAGTGAGGACCAGCAAGACAATTCCTGCCTAGCACCTTCCTTGGAGGAGAGAGAGTGCAACGTTTCATTTTAGCATTTTGGCGCTCACGAGCGAGACAAACTGCTTTGGCTGTTTGCAAGGCTAGGAAAGAGCAGAGCCCGAGTCTTGCTGTTTATCTGCAATGACTGCCAGGGCAAGTGAGGACCAGCAAGACAATTCCTGCCTAGCACCTTCCTTGGAGGAGAGAGAGTGCAACGTTTCATTTTAGCATTTTGGCGCTCACGAGCGAGACAAACTGCTTTGGCTGTTTGCAAGGCTAGGAAAGAGCAGAGCCCGAGTCTTGCTGTTTATCTGCAATGACTGCCAGGGCAAGTGAGGACCAGCAAGACAATTCCTGCCTAGCACCTTCCTTGGAGGAGAGAGAGTGCAACGTTTCATTTTAGCATTTTGGCGCTCACGAGCGAGACAAACTGCTTTGGCTGTTTGCAAGGCTAGGAAAGAGCAGAGCCCGAGTCTTGCTGTTTATCTGCAATGACTGCCAGGGCAAGTGAGGACCAGCAAGACAATTCCTGCCTAGCACCTTCCTTGGAGGAGAGAGAGTGCAACTTTTCATTTTGCTTTTTGGAGAGCGAGAGTGAGAAAAAGCAGAGTGCCTGTTTGCAAGGCTAGGAAAGAGCAGAGCCCGAGTCTTGCTGTTTATCTGCAATGACTGCCAGGGCAAGTGAGGACCAGCAAGACAATTCCTGCCTAGCACCTTCCTTGGAGGAGAGAGAGTGCAACGTTTCATTTTAGCATTTTGGCGCTCACGAGCGAGACAAACTGCTTTGGCTGTTTGCAAGGCTAGGAAAGAGCAGAGCCCCAGTCTTGCTGTTTATCTGCAATGACTGCCAGGGCAAGTGAGGACCAGCAAGACAATTCCTGCCTAGCACCTTCCTTGGAGGAGAGAGAGTGCAACGTTTCATTTTAGCATTTTGGCGCTCACGAGCGAGACAAACTGCTTTGGCTGTTTGCAAGGCTAGGAAAGAGCAGAGCCCGAGTCTTGCTGTTTATCTGCAATGACTGCCAGGGCAAGTGAGGACCAGCAAGACAATTCCTGCCTAGCACCTTCCTTGGAGGAGAGAGAGTGCAACGTTTCATTTTAGCATTTTGGCGCTCACGAGCGAGACAAACTGCTTTGGCTGTTTGCAAGGCTAGGAAAGAGCAGAGCCCGAGTCTTGCTGTTTATCTGCAATGACTGCCAGGGCAAGTGAGGACCAGCAAGACAATTCCTGCCTAGCACCTTCCTTGGAGGAGAGAGAGTGCAACGTTTCATTTTAGCATTTTGGCGCTCACGAGCGAGACAAACTGCTTTGGCTGTTTGCAAGGCTAGGAAAGAGCAGAGCCCGAGTCTTGCTGTTTATCTGCAATGACTGCCAGGGCAAGTGAGGACCAGCAAGACAATTCCTGCCTAGCACCTTCCTTAGAGGAGAGAGAGTGCAACGTTTCATTTTAGCATTTTGGCGCTCACGAGCGAGACAAATTGATTTGGCTGTTTGCAAGGCTAGGAAAGAGCAGAGCCCGAGTCTTGCTGTTTATCTGCAATGACTGCCAGGGCAAGTGAGGACCAGCAAGACAATTCCTGCCTAGCACCTTCCTTGGAGGAGAGAGAGTGCAACGTTTCATTTTAGCATTTTGGCGCTCACGAGCGAGACAAACTGCTTTGGCTGTTTGCAAGGCTAGGAAAGAGCAGAGCCCGAGTCTTGCTGTTTATCTGCAATGACTGCCAGGGCAAGTGAGGACCAGCAAGACAATTCCTGCCTAGCACCTTCCTTGGAGGAGAGAGAGTGCAACGTTTCATTTTAGCATTTTGGCGCTCACGAGCGAGACAAACTGCTTTGGCTGTTTGCAAGGCTAGGAAAGAGCAGAGCCCCAGTCTTGCTGTTTATCTGCAATGACTGCCAGGGCAAGTGAGGACCAGCAAGACAATTCCTGCCTAGCACCTTCCTTGGAGGAGAGAGAGTGCAACGTTTCATTTTAGCATTTTGGCGCTCACGAGCGAGACAAACTTCTTTGGCTGTTTGCAAGGGTAGGAAAGAGCAGAGCCCGAGTCTTGCTGTTTATCTGCAATGACTGCCAGGGCAAGTGAGGACTAGCAAGACAATTCCTGCCTAGCACCTTCCTTGGAGGAGAGAGAGTGCAACGTTTCATTTTAGCATTTTGGCGCTCACGAGCGAGACAAACTGCTTTGGCTGTTTGCAATGCTAGGAAAGAGCAGAGCCCGTGTCTTGCTGTTTATCTGCAATGACTGCCAGGGCAAGTGAGGACCAGCAAGACAATTCCTGCCTAGCACCTTCCTTGGAGGAGAGAGAGTGCAACGTTTCATTTTGCTTTTTGGAGTGCGAGAGTGAGAAAAAGCAGAGTGCCTGTTTGCAAGGGTAGGAAAGAGCAGAGCCCGAGTCTTGCTGTTTATCTGCAATGACTGCCAGGGCAAGTGAGGACCAGCAAGACAATTCCTGCCTAGCACCTTCCTTGGAGGAGAGAGAGTGCAACGTTTCATTTTAGCATTTTGGCGCTCACGAGCGAGACAAACTGCTTTGGCTGTTTTCAAGGCTAGGAAAGAGCAGATCCCGAGTCTTGCTGTTTATCTGCAATGACTGCCAGGGCAAGTGAGGACCAGCAAGACAATTCCTGCCTAGCACCTTCCTTGGAGGAGAGAGAGTGCAACGTTTCATTTTAGCATTTTGGCGCTCACGAGCGAGACAAACTGCTTTGGCTGTTTGCAAGGCTAGGAAAGAGCAGAGCCCGAGTCTTGCTGTTTATCTGCAATGACTGCCAGGGCAAGTGAGGACCAGCAAGACAATTCCTGCCTAGCACCTTCCTTGGAGGAGAGAGAGTGCAACGTTTCATTTTAGCATTTTGGCGCTCACGAGCGAGACAAACTGCTTTGGCTGTTTGCAAGGCTAGGAAAGAGCAGAGCCCCAGTCTTGCTGTTTATCTGCAATGACTGCCAGGGCAAGTGAGGACCAGCAAGACCATTCCTGCCTAGCACCTTCCTTGGAGGAGACAGAGTGCAACGTTTCATTTTGCTTTTTGGAGAGCGAGAGTGAGAAAAGCAGAGTGCCTGTTTGCAAGGCTAGGAAAGAGCAGAGCCCGAGTCTTGCTGTTTATCTGCAATGACTGCCAGGGCAAGTGAGGACCAGCAAGACAATTCCTGCCTAGCACCTTCCTTGGAGGAGAGAGAGTGCAACGTTTCATTTTAGCATTTTGGCGCTCACGAGCGAGACAAACTGCTTTGGCTGTTTGCAAGGCTAGGAAAGAGCAGAGCCCGAGTCTTGCTGTTTATCTGCAATGACTGCCAGGGCAAGTGAGGACCAGCAAGACAATTCCTGCCTAGCACCTTCCTTGGAGGAGAGAGAGTGCAACGTTTCATTTTAGCATTTTGGCGCTCACGGGCGAGACAAACTGCTTTGGCTGTTTGCAAGGCTAGGAAAGAGCAGAGCCCGAGTCTTGCTGTTTATCTGCAATGACTGCCAGGGCAAGTGAGGACCAGCAAGACAATTCCTGCCTAGCACCTTCCTTAGAGGAGAGAGAGTGCAACGTTTCATTTTAGCATTTTGGCGCTCACGAGCGAGACAAATTGATTTGGCTGTTTGCAAGGCTAGGAAAGAGCAGAGCCCGAGTCTTGCTGTTTATCTGCAATGACTGCCAGGGCAAGTGAGGACCAGCAAGACAATTCCTGCCTAGCACCTTCCTTGGAGGAGAGAGAGTGCAACGTTTCATTTTAGCATTTTGGCGCTCACGAGCGAGACAAACTGCTTTGGCTGTTTGCAAGGCTAGGAAAGAGCAGAGCCCGAGTCTTGCTGTTTATCTGCAATGACTGCCAGGGCAAGTGAGGACCAGCAAGACAATTCCTGCCTAGCACCTTCCTTGGAGGAGAGAGAGTGCAACGTTTCATTTTAGAATTTTGGCGCTCACGAGCGAGACAAACTGCTTTGGCTGTTTGCAAGGCTAGGAAAGAGCAGAGCCCGAGTCTTGCTGTTTATCTGCAATGACTGCCAGGGCAAGTGAGGACCAGCAAGACAATTCCTGCCTAGCACCTTCCTTGGAGGAGAGAGAGTGCAACGTTTCATTTTAGCATTTTGGCGCTCACGAGCGAGACAAACTGCTTTGGCTGTTTGCAAGGCTAGGAAAGAGCAGATCCCGAGTCTTGCTGTTTATCTGCAATGACTGCCAGGGCAAGTGAGGACCAGCAAGACAATTCCTGCCTAGCACCTTCCTTGGAGGAGAGAGAGTGCAACGTTTCATTTTAGCATTTTGGCGCTCACGAGCGAGACAAACTGCTTTGGCTGTTTGCAAGGCTAGGAAAGAGCAGAGCCCGAGTCTTGCTGTTTATCTGCAATGACTGCCAGGGCAAGTGAGGACCAGCAAGACAATTCCTGCCTAGCACCTTCCTTGGAGGAGAGAGAGTGCAACGTTTCATTTTAGCATTTTGGCGCTCACGAGCGAGACAAACTGCTTTGGCTGTTTGCAAGGCTAGGAAAGAGCAGAGCCCCAGTCTTGCTGTTTATCTGCAATGACTGCCAGGGCAAGTGAGGACCAGCAAGACCATTCCTGCCTAGCACCTTCCTTGGAGGAGACAGAGTGCAACGTTTCATTTTGCTTTTTGGAGAGCGAGAGTGAGAAAAGCAGAGTGCCTGTTTGCAAGGCTAGGAAAGAGCAGAGCCCGAGTCTTGCTGTTTATCTGCAATGACTGCCAGGGCAAGTGAGGACCAGCAAGACAATTCCTGCCTAGCACCTTCCTTGGAGGAGAGAGAGTGCAACGTTTCATTTTAGCATTTTGGCGCTCACGAGCGAGACAAACTGCTTTGGCTGTTTGCAAGGCTAGGAAAGAGCAGAGCCCCAGTCTTGCTGTTTATCTGCAATGACTGCCAGGGCAAGTGAGGACCAGCAAGACAATTCCTGCCTAGCACCTTCCTTGGAGGAGAGAGAGGGCAACGTTTCATTTTAGCATTTTGGCGCTCACGAGCGAGACAAACTGCTTTGGCTGTTTGCAAGGCTAGGAAAGAGCAGAGCCCGAGTCTTGCTGTTTATCTGCAATGACTGCCAGGGCAAGTGAGGACCAGCAAGACAATTCCTGCCTAGCACCTTCCTTGGAGGAGAGAGAGTGCAACGTTTCATTTTAGCATTTTGGCGCTCACGAGCGAGACAAACTGCTTTGGCTGTTTGCAAGGCTAGGAAAGAGCAGAGCCCCAGTCTTGCTGTTTATCTGCAATGACTGCCAGGGCAAGTGAGGACCAGCAAGACCATTCCTGCCTAGCACCTTCCTTGGAGGAGACAGAGTGCAACGTTTCATTTTGCTTTTTGGAGAGCGAGAGTGAGAAAAGCAGAGTGCCTGTTTGCAAGGCTAGGAAAGAGCAGAGCCCGAGTCTTGCTGTTTATCTGCAATGACTGCCAGGGCAAGTGAGGACCAGCAAGACAATTCCTGCCTAGCACCTTCCTTGGAGGAGAGAGAGTGCAACGTTTCATTTTAGCATTTTGGCGCTCACGAGCGAGACAAACTGCTTTGGCTGTTTGCAAGGCTAGGAAAGAGCAGAGCCCGAGTCTTGCTGTTTATCTGCAATGACTGCCAGGGCAAGTGAGGACCAGCAAGACAATTCCTGCCTAGCACCTTCCTTGGAGGAGAGAGAGTGCAACGTTTCATTTTAGCATTTTGGCGCTCACGGGCGAGACAAACTGCTTTGGCTGTTTGCAAGGCTAGGAAAGAGCAGAGCCCGAGTCTTGCTGTTTATCTGCAATGACTGCCAGGGCAAGTGAGGACCAGCAAGACAATTCCTGCCTAGCACCTTCCTTAGAGGAGAGAGAGTGCAACGTTTCATTTTAGCATTTTGGCGCTCACGAGCGAGACAAATTGATTTGGCTGTTTGCAAGGCTAGGAAAGAGCAGAGCCCGAGTCTTGCTGTTTATCTGCAATGACTGCCAGGGCAAGTGAGGACCAGCAAGACAATTCCTGCCTAGCACCTTCCTTGGAGGAGAGAGAGTGCAACGTTTCATTTTAGCATTTTGGCGCTCACGAGCGAGACAAACTGCTTTGGCTGTTTGCAAGGCTAGGAAAGAGCAGAGCCCGAGTCTTGCTGTTTATCTGCAATGACTGCCAGGGCAAGTGAGGACCAGCAAGACAATTCCTGCCTAGCACCTTCCTTGGAGGAGAGAGAGTGCAACGTTTCATTTTAGAATTTTGGCGCTCACGAGCGAGACAAACTGCTTTGGCTGTTTGCAAGGCTAGGAAAGAGCAGAGCCCGAGTCTTGCTGTTTATCTGCAATGACTGCCAGGGCAAGTGAGGACCAGCAAGACAATTCCTGCCTAGCACCTTCCTTGGAGGAGAGAGAGTGCAACGTTTCATTTTAGCATTTTGGCGCTCACGAGCGAGACAAACTGCTTTGGCTGTTTGCAAGGCTAGGAAAGAGCAGATCCCGAGTCTTGCTGTTTATCTGCAATGACTGCCAGGGCAAGTGAGGACCAGCAAGACAATTCCTGCCTAGCACCTTCCTTGGAGGAGAGAGAGTGCAACGTTTCATTTTAGCATTTTGGCGCTCACGAGCGAGACAAACTGCTTTGGCTGTTTGCAAGGCTAGGAAAGAGCAGAGCCCGAGTCTTGCTGTTTATCTGCAATGACTGCCAGGGCAAGTGAGGACCAGCAAGACAATTCCTGCCTAGCACCTTCCTTGGAGGAGAGAGAGTGCAACGTTTCATTTTAGCATTTTGGCGCTCACGAGCGAGACAAACTGCTTTGGCTGTTTGCAAGGCTAGGAAAGAGCAGAGCCCCAGTCTTGCTGTTTATCTGCAATGACTGCCAGGGCAAGTGAGGACCAGCAAGACCATTCCTGCCTAGCACCTTCCTTGGAGGAGACAGAGTGCAACGTTTCATTTTGCTTTTTGGAGAGCGAGAGTGAGAAAAGCAGAGTGCCTGTTTGCAAGGCTAGGAAAGAGCAGAGCCCGAGTCTTGCTGTTTATCTGCAATGACTGCCAGGGCAAGTGAGGACCAGCAAGACAATTCCTGCCTAGCACCTTCCTTGGAGGAGAGAGAGTGCAACGTTTCATTTTAGCATTTTGGCGCTCACGAGCGAGACAAACTGCTTTGGCTGTTTGCAAGGCTAGGAAAGAGCAGAGCCCCAGTCTTGCTGTTTATCTGCAATGACTGCCAGGGCAAGTGAGGACCAGCAAGACAATTCCTGCCTAGCACCTTCCTTGGAGGAGAGAGAGGGCAACGTTTCATTTTAGCATTTTGGCGCTCACGAGCGAGACAAACTGCTTTGGCTGTTTCAAAGGCTAGGAAAGAGCAGAGCCCGAGTCTTGCTGTTTATCTGCAATGACTGCCAGGGCAAGTGAGGACCAGCAAGACAATTCCTGCCTAGCACCTTCCTTGGAGGAGAGAGAGTGCAACGTTTCATTTTAGCATTTTGGCGCTCACGAGCGAGACAAACTGCTTTGCCTGTTTGCAAGGCTAGGTAAGAGCAGAGCCCGAGTCTTGCTGTTTATCTGCAATGACTGCCAGGGCAAGTGAGGACCAGCAAGACAATTCCTGCCTAGCACCTTCCTTGGAGGAGAGAGAGTGCAACGTTTCATTTTAGCATTTTGGCGCTCACGAGCGAGACAAACTGCTTTGGCTGTTTGCAAGGCTAGGAAAGAGCAGAGCCCGAGTCTTGCTGTTTATCTGCAATGACTGCCAGGGCAAGTGAGGACCAGCAAGACAATTCCTGCCTAGCACCTTCCTTGGAGGAGAGAGAGTGCAACGTTTCATTTTAGCATTTTGGCGCTCACGAGCGAGACAAATTGATTTGGCTGTTTGCAAGGCTAGGAAAGAGCAGAGCCCCAGTCTTGCTGTTTATCTGCAATGACTGCCAGGGCAAGTGAGGACCAGAAAGACAATTCCTGCCTAGCACCTTCCTTGGAGGAGAGAGAGTGCAACGTTTCATTTTAGCATTTTGGCGCTCACGAGGGAGACAAACTGCTTTGGCTGTTTGCAAGGCTACGAAAGAGCAGAGCCCCTGTCTTGCTGTTTATCTGCAATGACTGCCAGGGCAAGTGAGGACCAGCAAGACAATTCCTGCCTAGCACCTTCCTTGGAGGAGAGAGAGTGCAACGTTTCATTTTAGCATTTTGGCGCTCACGAGCGAGACAAACTGCTTTGGCTGTTTGCAAGGCTAGGAAAGAGCAGAGCCCGAGTCTTGCTGTTTATCTGCAATGACTGCCAGGGCAAGTGAGGACCAGCAAGACAATTCCTGCCTAGCACCTTCCTTGGAGGAGAGAGAGTGCAACGTTTCATTTTAGCATTTTGGCGCTCACGAGCGAGACAAACTGCTTTGGCTGTTTGCAAGGCTAGGAAAGAGCAGAGCCCGAGTCTTGCTGTTTATCTGCAATGACTGCCAGGGCAAGTGAGGACCAGCAAGACAATTCCTGCCTAGCACCTTCCTTGGAGGAGAGAGAGTGCAACGTTTCATTTTAGCATTTTGGCGCTCACGAGCGAGACAAACTGCTTTGGCTGTTTGCAAGGCTAGGAAAGAGCAGAGCCCGAGTCTTGCTGTTTATCTGCAATGACTGCCAGGGCAAGTGAGGACCAGCAAGACAATTCCTGCCTAGCACCTTCCTTGTAGGAGAGAGAGTGCAACGTTTCATTTTAGCGTTTTGGCGCTCACGAGGGAGACAAACTGCTTTGGCTGTTTGCAAGGCTAGGAAAGAGCAGAGCCCGAGTCTTGCTGTTTATCTGCAATGACTGCCAGGGCAAGTGAGGACCAGCAAGACAATTCCTGCCTAGCACCTTCCTTGGAGGAGAGAGAGTGCAACGTTTCATTTTAGCATTTTGGCTCTCACGGGCGAGACAAACTGCTTTGGCTGTTTGCAAGGCTAGGAAAGAGCAGAGCCCGAGTCTTGCTGTTTATCTGCAATGACTGCCAGGGCAAGTGAGGACCAGCAAGACAATTCCTGCCTAGCACCTTCCTTAGAGGAGAGAGAGTGCAACGTTTCATTTTAGCATTTTGGCGCTCACGAGCGAGACAAATTGATTTGGCTGTTTGCAAGGCTAGGAAAGAGCAGAGCCCGAGTCTTGCTGTTTATCTGCAATGACTGCCAGGGCAAGTGAGGACCAGCAAGACAATTCCTGCCTAGCACCTTCCTTGGAGGAGAGAGAGTGCAACGTTTCATTTTAGCATTTTGGCGCTCACGAGCGAGACAAACTGCTTTGGCTGTTTGCAAGGCTAGGAAAGAGCAGAGCCCGAGTCTTGCTGTTTATCTGCAATGACTGCCAGGGCAAGTGAGGACCAGCAAGACAATTCCTGCCTAGCACCTTCCTTGGAGGAGAGAGAGTGCAACGTTTCATTTTAGAATTTTGGCGCTCACGAGCGAGACAAACTGCTTTGGCTGTTTGCAAGGCTAGGAAAGAGCAGAGCCCCAGTCTTGCTGTTTATCTGCAATGACTGCCAGGGCAAGTGAGGACCAGCAAGACAATTCCTGCCTAGCACCTTCCTTGGAGGAGAGAGAGTGCAACGTTTCATTTTAGCATTTTGGCGCTCACGAGCGAGACAAACTTCTTTGGCTGTTTGCAAGGGTAGGAAAGAGCAGAGCCCGAGTCTTGCTGTTTATCTGCAATGACTGCCAGGGCAAGTGAGGACTAGCAAGACAATTCCTGCCTAGCACCTTCCTTGGAGGAGAGAGAGTGCAACGTTTCATTTTAGCATTTTGGCGCTCACGAGCGAGACAAACTGCTTTGGCTGTTTGCAATGCTAGGAAAGAGCAGAGCCCGTGTCTTGCTGTTTATCTGCAATGACTGCCAGGGCAAGTGAGGACCAGCAAGACAATTCCTGCCTAGCACCTTCCTTGGAGGAGAGAGAGTGCAACGTTTCATTTTGCTTTTTGGAGTGCGAGAGTGAGAAAAAGCAGAGTGCCTGTTTGCAAGGGTAGGAAAGAGCAGAGCCCGAGTCTTGCTGTTTATCTGCAATGACTGCCAGGGCAAGTGAGGACCAGCAAGACAATTCCTGCCTAGCACCTTCCTTGGAGGAGAGAGAGTGCAACGTTTCATTTTAGCATTTTGGCGCTCACGAGCGAGACAAACTGCTTTGGCTGTTTGCAAGGCTAGGAAAGAGCAGAGCCCGAGTCTTGCTGTTTATCTGCAATGACTGCCAGGGCAAGTGAGGACCAGCAAGACAATTCCTGCCTAGCACCTTCCTTGGAGGAGAGAGAGTGCAACGTTTCATTTTAGCATTTTGGCGCTCACGAGCGAGACAAACTGCTTTGGCTGTTTGCAAGGCTAGGAAAGAGCAGAGCCCGAGTCTTGCTGTTTATCTGCAATGACTGCCAGGGCAAGTGAGGACCAGCAAGACAATTCCTGCCTAGCACCTTCCTTGGAGGAGAGAGAGTGCAACGTTTCATTTTAGCATTTTGGCGCTCACGAGCGAGACAAACTGCTTTGGCTGTTTGCAAGGCTAGGAAAGAGCAGAGCCCCAGTCTTGCTGTTTATCTGCAATGACTGCCAGGGCAAGTGAGGACCAGCAAGACCATTCCTGCCTAGCACCTTCCTTGGAGGAGACAGAGTGCAACGTTTCATTTTGCTTTTTGGAGAGCGAGAGTGAGAAAAGCAGAGTGCCTGTTTGCAAGGCTAGGAAAGAGCAGAGCCCGAGTCTTGCTGTTTATCTGCAATGACTGCCAGGGCAAGTGAGGACCAGCAAGACAATTCCTGCCTAGCACCTTCCTTGGAGGAGAGAGAGGGCAACGTTTCATTTTAGCATTTTGGCGCTCACGAGCGAGACAAACTGCTTTGGCTGTTTGCAAGGCTAGGAAAGAGCAGAGCCCCAGTCTTGCTGTTTATCTGCAATGACTGCCAGGGCAAGTGAGGACCAGCAAGACAATTCCTGCCTAGCACCTTCCTTGGAGGAGAGAGAGGGCAACGTTTCATTTTAGCATTTTGGCGCTCACGAGCGAGACAAACTGCTTTGGCTGTTTCAAAGGCTAGGAAAGAGCAGAGCCCGAGTCTTGCTGTTTATCTGCAATGACTGCCAGGGCAAGTGAGGACCAGCAAGACAATTCCTGCCTAGCACCTTCCTTGGAGGAGAGAGAGTGCAACGTTTCATTTTAGCATTTTGGCGCTCACGAGCGAGACAAACTTCTTTGGCTTTTTGCAAGGCTAGGAAAGAGCAGAGCCCGAGTCTTGCTGTTTATCTGCAATGACTGCCAGGGCAAGTGAGGACCAGCAAGACAATTCCTGCCTAGCACCTTCCTTGGAGGAGAGAGAGGGCAACGTTTCATTTTAGCATTTTGGCGCTCACGAGCGAGACAAACTGCTTTGGCTGTTTGCAAGGCTAGGAAAGAGCAGAGCCCCAGTCTTGCTGTTTATCTGCAATGACTGCCAGGGCAAGTGAGGACCAGCAAGACAATTCCTGCCTAGCACCTTCCTTGGAGGAGAGAGAGGGCAACGTTTCATTTTAGCATTTTGGCGCTCACGAGCGAGACAAACTGCTTTGGCTGTTTCAAAGGCTAGGAAAGAGCAGAGCCCGAGTCTTGCTGTTTATCTGCAATGACTGCCAGGGCAAGTGAGGACCAGCAAGACAATTCCTGCCTAGCACCTTCCTTGGAGGAGAGAGAGTGCAACGTTTCATTTTAGCATTTTGGCGCTCACGAGCGAGACAAACTTCTTTGGCTTTTTGCAAGGCTAGGAAAGAGCAGAGCCCGAGTCTTGCTGTTTATCTGCAATGACTGCCAGGGCAAGTGAGGACCAGCAAGACAATTCCTGCCTAGCACCTTCCTTGGAGGAGAGAGAGTGCAACGTTTCATTTTAGCATTTTGGCGCTCACGAGGGAGACAAACTGCTTTGGCTGTTTGCAAGGCTAGGAAAGAGCAGAGCCCCAGTCTTGCTGTTTATCTGCAATGACTGCCAGGGCAAGTGAGGACCAGCAAGACAATTCCTGCCTAGCACCTTCCTTGGAGGAGAGAGAGTGCAACGTTTCATTTTAGCATTTTGGCGCTCACGAGCGAGACAAACTGCTTTGGCTGTTTGCAAGGCTAGGAAAGAGCAGAGCCCGAGTCTTGCTGTTTATCTGCAATGACTGCCAGGGCAAGTGAGGACCAGCAAGACAATTCCTGCCTAGCACCTTCCTTGGAGGAGAGAGAGTGCAACGTTTCATTTTAGCATTTTGGCGCTCACGAGCGAGACAAACTGCTTTGGCTGTTTGCAAGGCTAGGAAAGAGCAGAGCCCGAGTCTTGCTGTTTATCTGCAATGACTGCTAGGGCAAGTGAGGACCAGCAAGACAATTCCTGCCTAGCACCTTCCTTGGAGGAGAGAGAGTGCAACGTTTCATTTTAGCATTTTGGCGCTCACGAGGGAGACAAACTGCTTTGGCTGTTTGCAAGGCTAGGAAAGAGCAGAGCCCCAGTCTTGCTGTTTATCTGCAATGACTGCCAGGGCAAGTGAGGACCAGCAAGACAATTCCTGCCTAGCACCTTCCTTGGAGGAGAGAGAGTGCAACGTTTCATTTTAGCATTTTGGCGCTCACGAGGGAGACAAACTGCTTTCGCTGTTTGCAAGGCTAGGAAAGAGCAGAGCCCGAGTCTTGCTGTTTATCTGCAATGACTGCCAGGGCAAGTGAGGACCAGCAAGACAATTCCTGCCTAGCACCTTCCTTGGAGGAGAGAGAGTGCAATGTTTCATTTTAGCATTTTGGCGCTCACGAGCGAGACAAACTGCTTTGGCTGTTTGCAAGGCTAGGAAAGAGCAGAGCCCGAGTCTTGCTGTTTATCTGCAATGACTGCCAGGGCAAGTGAGGACCAGCAAGACAATTCCTGCCTAGCACCTTCCTTGGAGGAGAGAGAGTGCAACGTTTCATTTTGCTTTTTGGAGTGCGAGAGTGAGAAAAAGCAGAGTGCCTGTTTGCAAGGCTAGGAAAGAGCAGAGCCCGAGTCTTGCTGTTTATCTGCAATGACTGCCAGGGCAAGTGAGGACCAGCAAGACAATTCCTGCCTAGCACCTTCCTTGGAGGAGAGAGAGTGCAACGTTTCATTTTAGCATTTTGGCGCTCACGAGCGAGACAAACTGCTTTGGCTGTTTGCAAGGCTAGGAAAGAGCAGAGCCCGAGTCTTGCTGTTTATCTGCAATGACTGCCAGGGCAAGTGAGGACCAGCAAGACAATTCCTGCCTAGCACCTTCCTTGGAGGAGAGAGAGTGCAACGTTTCATTTTAGCATTTTGGCGCTCACGAGCGAGACAAACTGCTTTGGTTGTTTGCAAGGCTAGGAAAGAGCAGAGCCCGAGTCTTGCTGTTTATCTGCAATGACTTCCAGGGCAAGTGAGGACCAGCAAGACAATTCCTGCCTAGCACCTTCCTTGGAGGAGAGAGAGTGCAACGTTTCATTTTAGCATTTTGGCGCTCACGAGCGAGACAAACTGCTTTGGCTGTTTGCAAGGCTAGGAAAGAGCAGAGCCCCAGTCTTGCTGTTTATCTGCAATGACTGCCAGGGCAAGTGAGGACCAGCAAGACAATTCCTGCCTAGCACCTTCCTTGGAGGAGAGAGAGTGCAACGTTTCATTTTAGCATTTTGGCGCTCACGAGCGAGACAAACTGCTTTGGCTGTTTGCAAGGCTAGGAAAGAGCAGAGCCCGAGTCTTGCTGTTTATCTGCAATGACTGCCAGGGCAAGTGAGGACCAGCAAGACAATTCCTGCCTAGCACCTTCCTTGGAGGAGAGAGAGTGCAACGTTTCATTTTAGCATTTGGCGCTCACGAGCGAGACAAACTGCTTTGGCTGTTTGCAAGGCTAGGAAAGAGCAGAGCCCGAGTCTTGCTGTTTATCTGCAATGACTGCCAGGGCAAGTGAGGACCAGCAAGACAATTCCTGCCTAGCACCTTCCTTGGAGGAGAGAGAGTGCAACGTTTCATTTTAGCATTTTGGCGCTCACGAGCGAGGACAAACTGCTTTGGCTGTTTGCAAGGCTAGGAAAGAGCAGAGCCCGAGTCTTGCTGTTTATCTGCAATGACTGCCAGGGCAAGTGAGGACCAGCAAGACAATTCCTGCCTAGCACCTTCCTTGGAGGAGAGAGAGTGCAACGTTTCATTTTAGCATTTTGGCGCTCACGAGCGAGACAAACTGCTTTGGCTGTTTGCAAGGCTAGGAAAGAGCAGAGCCCGAGTCTTGCTGTTTATCTGCAATGACTGCCAGGGCAAGTGAGGACCAGCAAGACAATTCCTGCCTAGCACCTTCCTTGGAGGAGAGAGAGTGCAACGTTTCATTTTAGCATTTTGGCGCTCACGAGCGAGACAAACTGCTTTGGCTGTTTGCAAGGCTAGGAAAGAGCAGAGCCCGAGTCTTGCTGTTTATCTGCAATGACTGCCAGGGCAAGTGAGGACCAGCAAGACAATTCCTGCCTAGCACCTTCCTTGGAGGAGAGAGAGTGCAACGTTTCATTTTAGCATTTTGGCGCTCACGAGCGAGACAAACTGCTTTGGCTGTTTGCAAGGCTAGGAAAGAGCAGAGCCCGAGTCTTGCTGTTTATCTGCAATGACTGCCAGGGCAAGTGAGGACCAGCAAGACAATTCCTGCCTAGCACCTTCCTTGGAGGAGAGAGAGTGCAACGTTTAATTTTAGCATTTTGGCGCTCACGAGCGAGACAAACTGCTTTGGCTGTTTGCAAGGCTAGGAAAGAGCAGAGCCCGAGTCTTGCTGTTTATCTGCAATGACTGCCAGGGCAAGTGAGGACCAGCAAGACAATTCTGCCTAGCACCTCCTTGGAGAGAGAGAGTGCAACGTTTCATTTTAGCATTTTGGCGCTCACGAGCGAGACAAACTGCTTTGGCTGTTTGCAAGGCTAGGAAAGAGCAGAGCCCGAGTCTTACTGTTTATCTGCCATGACTGCCAGGGCAAGTGAGGACCAGCTAAGACAAT